>NC_077229.1:469427851-469677851 GCF_027887165.1 Monodelphis domestica | reverse complement strand
GGAGGGAAGGAGGGAAGGAGGGAAGGAATGAAGGAGGGAGGGAAGGAGGGAGGAAGGAAGGAGGAAGGAAGGAAGGAAGGAAGGAAGGAAGGAAGGAAGGAAGGAAGGAAGGAAGGAAGGAAGGAAGGAAGGAAGGAAGGAAGGAAGGAAGGAAGGAAGGAACGAACGAACGAACGAAGGAACGAAGGAAGGAAAAAAGGAAGGAAATACATTTCCCAATTTGTTTTCTCTTGGTAAGAAACATGAAATTTAAACTTTACTGTCACATACAAAAATTTTTGCTTTCTTGATTTACACAAAAATATATTCAAACAAAAGCTTTGGGGCTTACCTCTGCAGGCTCACTCACTTCTGCACCTCCTTGTATTGTATGAGGTAGAATTTGAATTAGATAAGCTTCTGCCTCTTCAGGAATATCATCATTAACAATAGTTAGAGGAATGGAGGCAATCATCTGTCCTTGAGCAAAATGCAGAATACCTGAACTTGGCATGATGTCTGCTGACACTGGAGAAGTATCACTGCTATTCCGTGTCATGACCCATCTCACTGAAATGTCTCCATGAGTTCCACCATTCCTCACCACTGTGATTTCTTCAAACCTATAATTTTTTAAGAAGAAAAATGCATTCATATGTATACATGTTAACATAAAGAATATTATATTTGTTTTGTTTGTAGCATATTTTATACTGATAAATGCTGTCATATTATACATGGGTATTTTATATAATAAATATTATTATCTGCTGTCTTCCTCCCTTTAGAATATAAGCTTCTCAGGGGCAAGGACTGCCTTTCTTTTTGCTTGTATTTGAATCTGCAGCATTTGATACATATTCAGAACTTAATAAATGCTTGTTACCCAGTTGTATATACCTTGTTGTATTACAATATCACATATTATATGTAACATATATTACAAATGTGCATATGTAATATATACAATATAACACATTATATTACATATAAAACAATAGTATATTTCTCTTGAATACACGCCTCTGATGTAAATATGAAGTTCAGAGTGTAAAGGAAGATTTAACATCAACAACAATTGTTATTCCAGTTAACTCTTAGTAACAGAAATGTACATCAAATTTCCCAGGTAGCAACATTCCTAAATCTTACACTATAATTCCAACCCAATTTTTAAATTATCAAGAAAAGAAATGTAACTGCTCAATTCTGTAAGAAGAAATAAGACTTTCATTGTAATATATACATGTGTCAGTTTGTTAGATAAACCACAAAATGAACTTTTCTACCAATATATTAAAATGACAGTTAACAAGAGACATTTACTAGAGCAACAACAGAGCAAACCTGAATCGTACCTTGAGACTTGGTCTTCATCAATGATAACAGTCTGTTCAAACAAGACACTATTGAACGACAGCACTCCATAAGGTTTGTCATTTGCCTTAATGGTGACTTGAACTGTGGAAGGGCTTAATAACACAGCATCTCCCTGTAAAGTGTCCTTGAGAAGGACAATAAGAAATGATTCGGCAATCTCTGGTATGGCATCATCAATGATTTGAAATTTCAAATAGGATTCATGAACAAAAGGTGGGAAAATAATAGTCGTGTTTGGCTGAAGATCAATAAAGTCTACGTTCTGCTCTGCATGGGCTGTTGAATTCCCAGTGACAACAGCATAATTGATCGAAACTTGATATTCATCAGATCCAATCAAATATCCACTCTCATTCTTACCACGAACCACTGGAATTTTTAGTATGTCTGCTTCCTCAGGCACTAGATAACTATTCTGGGTGAAGCGTATTGGACTGTCATTTTTCTGAATAACAATCTGAACCGAGTTTCTTGTAGTGTTGATTTCGGCTCCTCCCTCTATGCTTTTCAGCTGAACTAAAAACAGTTCATCATTTTCTGGTATCTGACAAAGAAAAGATGAATATTGATGAAAAATTAGCTATGGCAATACTAGCAAAACAACCTGCATATAAAGTTATTATTTTTTCCAATTTGATTATGAATAACCAAAAATATCTACCCAGAAACAGTAAATGGGAACAACCCAGAATCTCTTTTATGGTCTTCCTAAAGTAAAAGATTTCTTTTGGAAAAAAAATAAAACAATAGTAAATATAGATCGTGTAAAGGTTATATATTACAACTTAGCCCAATGACTTTAAATAAATGCATATTAAACAGATATATTTCATTATTTCATAAGGCTGCTTGTAACAGAAGCTGCAATCTGTGTTTATAACCATCTTAGAAATAAATAATGTGCCTCATCGAGTTCATTTTGGTATTCTAGTGATGTGCTTAGGCATTAAACAATCACAAAAACCTGTCTGCTTCTGGTATCTAATCCAGTGAATAGTCATGATATACTTCAGGTGATACTGGGAATCCACCAGACTCCATAAGATCCTTTTTAAGCATTTGTGACATTTTCACATGATTCCATAAAAAGTTTTTTCTCTTTTGCTACTTACTATAATTTGCCTGGATAAGTCATGTCAGAGCTCTGGTAGATGTAAAGTAAGGTTGTTTTATTTTTCCTTTTTTCCTACTTCATAGTATGATTTTTTGTTTGTTTTTTGCTTTCACTTATTTGATTTTGTAAATTGATGACCTGATGTCAGACAAATAGCTCATTCTAAAACAACTTCCATGTTATTAACTTGGTCATTTTCTGTCCTTTGAATATATTCAATTTCATTTTTATGGCATTTTTTGGTGAATAAATTGCCGTGGCTCAAAAAATTCATTCCCTAAAAGCCAACATTCTAGTAATAAAATCCTCTCTCCAACTAGCACAATCTTTCTAGCCCTGGGACCTGGAATTTTTCAGTTTAAAAAGGTCCACTGAAATTTGTGTCACTGATTGTGTCAGCTCTGAAGACTTAAAGAGTAAGATTTTTGAGGCTTTATCTAGTTTTTAGTAAATAATTTTGTGTAATATTCTGTGGTACGTATCTGATTTTGTTTTATTTCTTTTATTTTTAAATAGATGTATTGGCTTTTTTTTCTTTCATACTCACCTAATCAGTCATTAAAAGACAATTTTCTTGAGCCATGAATATATATATTAAGTTTTCTATAGAACCTAAGCCATTTATTTTTTATTTGGCTGGTATAAATTATACTTACATGTCAATGTTATCCTATTCCCTACATCAAAGATGTCATAATTAAATCCAAACCTACATGGAAGTACATAAATATATGTATATATATATGCTTGTATATATACATATGACATATGACAGTTGGAATAGTTGTATATCTATGTGTAATCCTAGAAGAGGATAATAATGATTAATGTGATTTAAAATGCTTATTATATGCATATTAGACTACAAGTATTAAAACTATCATCTTTATTTGTGTAGCTCTTTTTACTTTTTCAATTTGTCATAGTAATAATTCTAAAAATCAAATTATATAAATATATCTAAAATTCTTAGCACAGTCTGACACATAGTAGGCACTTAATAAATGCTTATTTCCTTCATTTCTATTCTAATAAATTAAATAAATCAAGTATTTATGTAGTGAGTGTGATTTTAAATTTCCTTCATCTTGCTTGGTCTAGCACCCAAGAATGTGCACACCCACACTACACGGGCATGTGCTAGCTAATGACAAATCAGAAACAACTAACTGCCCCCATGGGCTGTCCTAGGCCAAGCTTGAGCCACCATTGGCACATGTGAGACGCAGGAAGTGAGGTAGAGAACAGCCTCTGGAGTTCACTGACTTCCTGTGGAGAGGGCTAGACACCAGTGCGATCCTGAAGCTTGAGCTGGGAGGAGGCCCACAGACAGCTTTCCTTCAGATCGGTCACGTGAGTGATAATGACTGACTCCCTTCTCTGCTTTGGCCCTCCAAGGCATAAAACTCCCTCTGGCTCAGCCTGAGCCAGAAGGTTGAGTTAACCTCTTTCCTTCTCTCCCTATCTCTCTCTCTCTCCCTCTAATAATTTCTTACTCCTGTTGTAATTAAATTACCATAAAACTCCATTCTGACTTGAGTGTTTCATTTAGGATTTTCATAAGTAAAATCCTTGGTGACCTATAATTAATATAATCAGTCTTTAAAAATAATTTTAATCTTAACATGCGGCAGCTAGGTGGTGCAGAGGACAGAGCACTGAACCTGAAGTCAAAAGGACCTGATTTCAAAACCAGCCTCAGATAATTACTAGCTATGTGACCTTGGACAAGTCACTTCATCCTATTTGTCTCATTTTCCTCATCTGTAAAATAAGCTGGAGAAGGAAATGGCAAACTACTCTAGTATCTTTACCAAGAAAACCCCAAATAAGGTCACAATGAATCAGACACAACTGAACAATAACAATTTATATAGTGCATGCAAACAGTGGTAAAACAGTTCTGTCTTCTTGTTCTCACATCATTACTGACCATGGTTCACTAATTTTATTTAGAATTTTGAAAGTTTTTACCTCAAGGTCAACTGTGCAAACATAACACAACTTAATACATGTCATGATTCTTTAAAAGAAATTTCTGATGCACAGATATAATCTTTTGCACATCAAAATACTTAATTTTTCCCCCTCACCTCATCATCCAGTACTGTCAAGTTATAAACCACTATTGCTCTACCAGGAGGGAAGGTGATATTTCCCTTAACTGGAATCAAATCTTCTTCAGGTGGGTTTGGACCACCCTCTACCTATAAAAGATTATAAAAGATTTTAATAAAAGCAAATTCATTCAAAGCATTAAAAAATTTATAGCACTAGTAGCACTGCAAATGGTAGTAATTTATAGGATCCAGAGACTACAGAAAGATTCTTTGCACAATCAATTACACTCAGTAATAGCCTTTCAAGATGCTACGAAGTTTGTCCTTCAAGATGCTAACACTCAGGCTATAAGTAAGTAAGCTCAGAGGTTCTAATTTGACAGTTTCTTTTTCTTAACTATTTAAAAAAAGCTAGAAGGTTGTTTCATAAACACCCATCACATTAATGAGAAATTACTATATTTCCTAGAAATAAAGAGTTCTTTTAAGGAAACCATAAAGATTTCGTATTTCAGCCTCTATAAGTAGCACATAATCAAATGGAAGAGAACTTCAGGAAGTGCCAAAATTTGTTAAATATTAATATTAATTTATAGGTTATAGAAATGCCAAATATTTATTCACTTTTACTTATGCAACAAATAAAAAGGTTAAATGATTTTATATAATTCTAACCATGTGTGTGCTTGGGGAAGATGCTCAGTGGACTTGTTTCATATTCTTTATGAAAATTCTATATCTGACCATTTAAAATTTTCCAATTGACATTTCAAATGCTGGATATCAATGATTTATTACTAATCCTCAAATTCAGAATAAAAGTACTAATGAATATATGTTCTAAAAACATTACATTGCAGCATTTATAAGAAAGTTATAACAAATTTCATATATTAAATAAGTTTTTTTCAGAAATTAGAAATGAGAAATTTTTTGTTTCATTTGTTATAATGAAGGCTATAATTTTTAAATGTAAGCTATCTAAAAAGTATAAGAGGTAGAAATTTAAAGTTATTTTTAAGTAAGCTTACCTCAAAACTCACAGTTACACTCCCATAGGTTCCTTTTTCTCTAATTAGAATGAGAGGTATAGATTCATTCCTGCCCCTAGGCTCATTCACTGTGATTAAGGAAGGCTAATGGAGAAAAGTGGAGACAGGTAATCAGGTGCTAAACAAATGTCATAGCAGAAAGGAGTTTAAAAAACCATTACCTTAGAAATATGAAATTCTCATGGGCAAGTTAATACAGTCTGTAAAATATGTCAAAGAAGGGTAGTGTATTGACTATTAATGAACTAGTTTCTGGGAATAACAGCACTTAAAGACCACCAGTAAAAATTATTCATAGTTACCAAATCCAAGGCGACAGAGGATAACACAGAATCTTGAAGAAGTTAAAAGCCCCAGGTTCTAATATTGATTCTGGTCTCCACCAATATCACTGACCTTCTTTGTGGTCCTGTTTTCTTCATCTGGACTTCATGAATTTCAAATAGTTCTAAACTTTCTATTATCTGATTTTCCTATAATGATGGCCAAAAACAAACTCTATAACTTTTAATGATCCACATTTCTTCATCACTCAAGAAATGATCACAAGTACTTTTCCTTTTCAGGTCTGAGAAATTACTCTCCCAAAGATCCTTCTACCAATTGATGCTTCAAGCAATGTACAGTCAACATCCACTAGCTTTTATATCAAGGATTCTTAATCTGGGGTCCATGGATTACTAAGGTTTCTATGAATAGATTTCAAGGGGTCTATAAACTTAGATGTGGAAAAACACTTTCACAACCTCCCATTATAATTTGGCATTTACTTCAGTCATTAATTTTTTTAAAATAAATGTTATTTTTAGAAGAGATTCATAAGCTTAACCAAACTGTCAAAGGTGTCAATGACCAAAAAAAAAAGGATAAGAACCCCTAAGTAGTCTAAAATATATGTTATATTTTATATAACTATATATTTGTGTATGTATATATGTTAGGGCTTATGCCACTTACCTTTTAACTTTCCCTTAGGATCAATTAGTATTTGGAAAATAATATTGCTAAAAATTCATTTTTTAAAAAACCCCACCATAATGATATAATGGATTCAGGAATTCATCCCTATTCATTTTGATATTAAAAGATCGCTCTACTACAAATATGAATAACATGGAAATAGGCTTTGAACAATGATACATGTATAACCCAGTAAAACTGCTTGTCAACTCTGGGAGAGGGAAGAAAATGGAGGTGGGGAGGGATCATGAATCATGGAACCATGGAAAAATATTCTAAATTTTAAAAACAAAAAACATTCCTACGTGATACTGGGCAAATCCCTCAATTTTTTCACTGCCTCAGGCAACCCTCTAATACAATAAGTTATAAAATGGGTAAGGCTCTTTACTGGTGGGCATTTTCTACCTTAGCAATAAAACTGAAGATCTGGTTAAAAACAACCCCCAACAAATACTTGCTAATAGCTTATTCTTCTGTAAATGACAGTTTGTGAATATTTCCATATACATTATATTACTTGATTTTCACAACAATCTTATGAGATAGAATAGATAGCTCCCACAAACAGATGAGAAAATTAAGGCTCAGTAATCTGTAATTGAAAATCTGTTACCCTAAAAAAGAACTACATTTCCCAGGAGCCCACTGACTTCCTGTCATAGACAGAGGATATCAGTGAGTAGGTGGTCCTTTTGGGCCTCTTGGGCCTGATGACAAAGAGCATGGTGGTGGTAAGTGAGGGTTTGAACTGGCTGATCAGCCATGGGCATGTGGTTTTTTATTTTTGTATTCCCTTTATTCCTTTTATTCTAATAATTATTAATAAACCTCTTAAATATAATATTTTATTATTGAGATTTAATTTTAATTTTTACAGTAACTTGCCCTACATGCCACAGCTAACAACTAGAACCAAAGTCTAATGCATTTTCCACTACAATATGAAGCCTCCCAGATTTAAATAACATATAATGAGAATATGGTTAAATTTCATTCCCACCAACAATGAAAACTGTCTTGGCACCTTTTTGTTGAGGTTTTTTTCCTGGAATTGCCCAGCACTAGACAGTTCCACTACAGACTTGGTTCCAGGATCTAATGTATCCTTATGTCAAGGGGAAATTGTCAGAGTGCCTATCATTCAGCTCACCTTTCACAATTTTCCCAATTACCCAGCCATTGCCCCAGATAGAGAAGAAAAATCGGTTTCTGGTAGCTTTTTCTGGAAGGGTCAAGTCAGGAGAGTAAAGGAAACAATAGCCAGTGAAGCCAAGAATCAAGGGGTAATGAGTACATAGAGAAATAAATCTAGTCATAACTGCAGTATGTTGTGAAGAATGAGTAGCTAAGCAAGTAGATTAAATAGGCTCCTCATGGGTCATTTCCACCAAGAGCTAGAATCTACTCCCAGAAGCTAGAGGTGAATGGTGTGTTCTTAGCTTCATTCCTGTTATCCAAAATGCTCCTAGGAGATTAGAGATGTGGTCTCTAAGATTGGAAAGAATAAAGAGAAAAGGGAGAGGAATGAAGAAAAACTTGAATTGCTTTCCTCATATCTTAGCAGCTAAGTGGTACAGTAGATGGAGTGTTGACCCTTCAGTCAGGGAGTTTACATCTGGCCTCATGCTGAATAACTGTGTGTCTTTAGGCAAGTCATTTAAACCTCTATTTGCCTCAGTTTCTTCTTCTATATAATAGGAATAATAGAGTCTCTCAGAGTTGTTGTGAGGATCAAATAACATTTGTGAAATGCCTTATACATAGAAAGTGCTATAGAAATGTTAACTATTATTATTTTCCTCTACTTCAAGAACTACATGTGGCAATAATGCTTTTAATGGACTCTATAATGCTGCTAAACAAAATAACTAAATTCAAAATATTAGCAGATCAATTAAATTAAAAGACAAAAAAAAGTGTACAAAGTAATTACTCAGTTATTCTCACAGGCTATTCTATGATCAATTAATCACTTTGGGCTATTTAAACAGTAAGATTTAGATTGTCTGAACTTCCCTCCACTAACATCCCATTTCAATGATCCACCATGGTTTAGAGTTGATTCTGAGGCACCAATGGTTGTGCTAATGGAGCTAAGCTCTAGAAGACCATACCAGATGGAAAGATTTCAAGTAACATGTTTCATGAAGAAGATGGATTCAGCCATATACCAAGATAATGTTGTCTTAATAAAAATATACTATTATGAATTAAAGTAAATCAACTACTGAAGTTAAATGACAAGGATAAAGTTATATAAGATCAATCATACCATATCAAATGAAATAATTCCAAAGGCATTGTCATTTGATAATATGGTCACAGTAACAGTCCTTGGCCAACCAAGCTTTATCTTTGATGATGGTTTCTAAAATGAATAGCACATAAAGAAGAAAAGAGTGAAAATAAAATTCAGTTTAGTAGGAGTTCTTTTTTCAGATTTTTTTAGACTTTGACTGGAAATGCAAGTAAATTTTAATGAATATTTTTAAAGAAGATTCAAATAAATTCAAACACCGCAAAAAAAAAAATCCCAATTGGTTAAACTAAAAAGTCTTTAAAACTGAATTTGAAGACCATAAATCACAATTTTATAACCTTCTTAAAACAACAAAAGAATAAGGAACCAAGTATGATATATATAATTCTATTAGAAAAAAAAGTTTTTAACAATAGGAACTGAAGAAACTAAGGAGATAACTTTCTCCCTATGAATCAAAAGTTATAGGTCAAAGTAAACATTATCTTAAAACAGTAGGAAAAATTTTCTATTAAATTTCTACTAATATTCAGCAGTAGTATTAGATGACATAAAGGAAAAAGTAAACTGGAAGACAAAAAGCATTTATTACTTGAAACAGATGGAATTATAAGTGAAGTGATCTAACTATATAAAACTAAGAAAATAGAGACATTATACTAATAATAATTTCAACACTATATTAAAAATTAATTAGAAAAACTTACACTTGTTTGCATTACTCTTATAGATTTAGAGTAAAGGGTGATTAACCCTCTTCCTATTCAAGTACTTTTCCCAGGGGATGTCACAAATTCCTTTTGAGGGACTGGGAACCTCCCATTCCTCACCAAGTGGTCCCTCCTCCTTTTTGTGCCTTTTGCCTTTGAAGTCAGGAGGCATGACCATTCTTTGTGTTTATATGTGTATGAGTGGGGTGTATATATGTGGTTGGGAGGGAGAGTGAGAGAAGGGAGAAAAAGGAAGACCAGGAAGAAGACAATACTTGTTTCAGTATTCATGAAAGCAATTCTTAAATAAGCTGGGTAGACCAGAAAACTAAGTTGTAAAACACATCTTTAGAGTAGGAGGAACAATCTGTCTGTGTCTGCAGAACAGTAGTTCAAGTTGCCTTCACTAAAGTTCATCACTCAATAGGGCTAGCTTTTGCCCAAACATTCAATTTTTTAAGGAAGGTTAAAGTTTTCTGTATAATAATAATACTAGTAATAATAATATAGACTAACAACTACATAATAATATTCAATTCAATGTATACTTTTGGAAAAGTAACCTGGATGGAATATTAAGAAAGTATCCAAATAAAACTTTATATAATTTTAATAAAATTAAGGATTTTAAAAATATTGAAAAATTAATGTTTCCTTATCCAAAAGGAAAAGGAAGATTCATAGATGATCTCAGAGAACATAATAAATAAGTTTAAAACTTACAGAAAACATTTCTGGAATAGACTCCACTTGACAAAGTAATAATAAAAGCTACTAAAAGACTTATCATCACTGGATTTATCTAATGTAACCAAAAATGGTTTCCTAATGGAGACTATGAAACAGCTAAGAAGATTCCAAAGAGGAACCAAAAGGCCCTCCAAGGGCAGCATCAATAACACTTCCATCAACAATATCTGTCAAACAACTGACTGTCATGTAGATTTGCTATCAGAAACAGAGAGGTTTATAATAATGAAATAATACCAATATTTTGCCACCAGAAATTAGAAGTTTTGTGCAACCTATCATTGTAGATTATAGAAATTTAGCTTCTACCAAATACCTAGGAAAGAAAAGCACTGGTGGCAAGAATTATACATGAGAAACTTGCTATTCTTCGTAAATTAACAGATAATAAATCTCCATATTACAAATACTGACTCAGAAATAGCTTTGATAAATTAATCAATTATACTGAAATTGGACCATTATCACAGATAAAACTGTGCCTGTAATCACCTATATATAATGTTGATTTCTAAAAATTTAAGAACAGTGTTTTTAAGAGACGTCATAATCTCCAAACCACATGGAAAGAAAAACTTGCAAAATAAAGAGACCTACAAGAAGGAATCAAACCCATGGGGAAACAGGAAGAAGTACATAATTTTCCTATCACTATCTGCTACTGAAGTTATATCAAGGATGCTTTTGGTAAATCTATAGAAGATGAACTTACATCTCAGTACTTTTACTCCATTACAAAGAGCAGGAATCTTATGTACCTGTGAAACAGTCCTCAGAATATTAAATATGAGAGAATAAGAACAGGAAAGGTTCATTTCTGTCTGATTGGCATCAATCAATATAAGAATGAGATAGCAATAACAATAACAGTAAAATTATAACTCTAGTACCTACCTGTAATGTCAAATAAAAGATAAATGTTTCATCAGGCTCTGGGATGTCATCATCACAAACTGCTATATACACAGTTCTATTTGTCTCTGAAGCAGGTATAAAAGCTGCAGCATATGTGTCAACAAAGTCACCAGTATCTTCGCCATAAAGCTATAAGAGATACAAAGGTAAAGGCTGTGGGTTCATACAAACTTCTAATGCTAAAACTTAATGAAGTATTCAAAAGGAAGATAGTTAATGGAGAACTAACTGATAATTAACTCAATTTAACTGAGATATTTAGATTCAAAACCAAGAAATAATAAAATTAGCCTATACTTGGAGTGGTGTAATGAATAGAGTGCTAGAAGACCTGAGTTCAAATATGGCCTTAGATATTATCTAACTATGTGATCCTGGGCAAGTCACTTAACCCTGTTTGCCTCAATTTCCTCATCTACAAAATGAGTTGGAAGAGTAAATGGCAAACCACTCCTGTATCTTTGCCAAGAAAACCCCAAAAGGGGTCAATAAGAGTTAGACACAACTGAAAAATAACTAAAAAAAGTATTCCCAGAGTTAGCATTTCAAAGGCAAATTTTAACTAATGGAAACATTCAAGTATTTGTTCCTCTAAGCTATAGAACAGTGATGGGGAACCTGTGGCACAGGTGCCAAAGATGGCATGCAGGGCACTCTCTGGGCACTCACTCCTCCCCTCACCCCAGTTCATTACTAGGCAAAAGGATTTGGGTGGAGCTGCTCCCTTCCCCCTATCCATCATGACTGATAACATTTTTTCACATCCCCCATCCTTCTCCCCAACAGCCCAATGGAAGTGAACAGGGGATAAGGTGAGTGGCTCACAGGCAGCAGAGCTGGAGGAGAGCAGAGCTTTCAAGCCACTCCCCTTCCCCTCTCTAAACTTGCTGAGAACATTCCTCACTTGACCTGCCCCTCTGCCTAGCAGCCCAAGGGGAATGCTTCCTCCCTCCCCTGTGTGGAATAAGGGGGATATAGGGCATACCTGACACTTAAGGGGGGAGGGACCACAGCATAGGTCTGAGGGTGCGCTCCATCTCTAAAAGGTTTGCCATGACTACTATAGAAACTAAGCCATATGGAGTCAAAGCAAATAACAGATTTTTTTTTCCTTCTTTGGTATGACCAATATGATCTGGAAAGAGTTAACCTAAACTGAAAATTAACCATAGGAATTAATCTGCTCAAGGGTTTCATGACACTACATCATATTCCTTCTCAATTCTAAAAAGAGAATATACTCTTAATTCAGGTAAAATTATTATTCTCTCCATTATGAAAACTATAGTTTAACCTTAAGTCACTATACATGTGCCAATTATTGTAACTTTTATTAGGAAATGGCACAAATATTGTCTGTGTCTAGAAAGAGCAATGTCTGTCTTACTCAAAAGATGGCAGCCTTCAAGTATTTGAAGATCTCTCATGTGGAAAAAGAATTCAACTTGATCTGTTTGACCCAGGGCATGGGTTGAGATAGGGAGAACCAGAAGCAAAGAATGGGAGTTTCAGAGGAGAATATTTCTGCTTCATTCACAATGAGAGTTATCCTAAAGATAAAATGGGCTGCTTCTGGAGGACATTAAGCAAAGACTAGATGACCAGAAATTATAGGAAAGATTTTATCAGGTATAAGTTGAAATCCATGTCCTCTTGTTCCCCTCCCATCTTGGACTGTGATTCTATCCAGTGAAGAATCTTTCATCTCCATCAAAGAAGTGGAAATTAATCATACATCCAAAGAAATGGGCTCCTATAGCTCATGAAACATCCTGGGCATGCACATAGAAAGCAAGTTAATCTAAATGCTGCTTGAATTTGTAAAAGTGGGGTGAAATTTCAAAAACATGGAAAATACAAGTACCTTAAATGTTCAATGTAATGATATTATCACATCTGTGCACATAGATACATTGTTAGAAAATGTTTTCACAGGGTTCACTGAATAATTTTTATCAAATCCAAAAGACAGATTCAGTTTTCAGTAAAACTGTACCACAATGTTTCTAACTGCTACACAAGGAAGAACTTTGTAGGGCCATGACAACATTTTTCTGAGCTATTACCCATCTTCTTTCCTCTTGCATAGATACCACTTAACTTTTGCAATAAGTTTTTCTTAAAATTTGGGAACTTAAAATCATATTAATATTTAGGCAGATTTTCCCAGTTTTAAACTTTCCAAAGGCTTTTTCTTTTATACATTTGTAAATTCTAAAAGTTTCAGAATCCACAAGACTGAGCTGAAGCAGCAAGAATCTAGAGTTAATTTGCATGAAATGTATTCAAGGTCAAAAAGATTTCTTAACTATCACTTTATAATTTTTTTAATTCATATTGAAAAATGAGTAGAAAACAAAAGTAAATAGAAATAATGATTGATTTTGGTTATATGAAATTGAAAACTTTGACATGAACAAAATAACACAAACAGAATAAGAAGAAAAGGAGACTGAAGAAAAATTGTATCTCAAAGACCTCTGGACAACTTATATACAAGATATATAGATAATTTAGAGAAATCTGTTTGAAAATCGTATTTTGTTGGGACACTAATACACTGCTGGCGGAATTGTGAATTGATCTAACCATTCTGGAAGGTAATTTAGAATTATGCTCAAAGGGCTTTAAAAGAATGCATATGCTTTGATCCAACAATATCACTACTAGGTTTGTACCCCAAAGAAAAAATGATGGAAAATGTTTGTACAAAAATATCCATAGCTACACTTTATGGTGGCCAAAAAAATGGAAAATGGGGGGGGGGTCCCTTGACTGGAGTGTGGCTGAACAAATTGTGGTATATGATGGTGATGGAATACTACTGTGCAATAAGGAATGATAAACAGTTTGATTTCCATATGAGCTGGAAAGACCTTCATGAAGTGATGCAGAGTGAAATAAGCAGAACTGGGAGAACAATGTACAGAGAGACTGAAATATTGTGGGACAATCATATGTAATTAACTTTGCTACTGATAGCAATGCAATGATCCAGGACAATCCTGAGGGACTTATGAGAAAGAATGGCATCCACAACAAGAGAAAGAACTGTGGGAAAAGAAACACAGAAGGAAAACATTTTATTTTTCACTTGTTTATATGGGTACTTGAAGTGGGGTTTTGGTTTTTAAAAGATTATTACAAAAATGAATAATATAGAAATAGGTATTCAGTGATAATACATATATAACCCAGTGGAATTGCTTATCAGCTATGGGAAGGGGGAAGGAAAAGGAGAGGGAAAGAACATGAATCATTTAACCATGGAAAAATACTTAAAATAAAAAATTTTAATTGTATTTTGTTCTGGTTCCCCAACTATTATTTAATTCTAATCAATATAGGAAATTATAACTAGTCAGTATAAAGTAGCAATAGAAGGAAATAAGATTGCAATGGTGAACCTAGAAGTCTTATACAAACTGTCCCAAAGATCAAAGGAGCATAAATTATAAACTGTATTATCTATTATCCCAAAATCACATCCTGATAATATATGTTGAATCAAGGGAAGCCATCTAGGTCTTACTGTCAAAAGCTTTTGGTCCTATGATATAGAGAGAGAGAGAAGAGAGGAAGAGAGAGAGAGAGAGAGAGAGAGAGAGAGAGAGAGAGAGATCAGGTAAATTCCAGATATTCACAGTAAGACCAGCAATCAACAAATGGTACTAATAACTTTGAGATGGCATAGATATGCTAATTTAAAGTTTTGCTGACAACTTTGAGATAATTTGATATGCTAATAAACTAACTCCAATGTGACACAGATAAATGTTAGTCTTGTTTCCCCAAAAAAAATCCTATAAAAATGAGACCTCATACTCCTCTTCCTCTCCCCTACTCCTCCATCACTCCTCCAATCCCTAACAACTCTTCCATCAGGTCCAAGATGCTAAGTGCTCTCAACATTAATCCATTGTTATGGAAGTGACACTCTCTGCCTCTCCCCTTCTCTATACTTTTCCCCATTGCTACCTGCCTTTCTTCACTATCCCATCCCCTGTCCCCATGAGGTCTGCCTTTATACTCCTTTAAACAGCTTGTCTCTGTACTCTGCACAGGTTTATTCCTACATCCTCTGTGCTTTATTATTATTTCTTGGTGAGTACTCAAAAACAAGGCATGCCCACCTAATTTTATAACTTCACAAAATAACAATCTATTCAATTACATAAGCACAAAAACCACTTCTCAATAGGTAAACAGTCAACACATATGAACAAATAGTTTTCCAAAAAACTGCTAACTGAAATTGGAAATATGAAACTTCACATTTCTAAAAATAAGGAAAATGCAAATCAAAATTCTGAAGTTTCATTTCACACAGAGCAAATTGTCAAAAATAACACTAGTGGTAGTCTCTCAGTGACCAAGAATGACTATTGTCTTTGTGCAGTTTCATCTACAGTGTACCCTCATGTGGCTTTGGAGTCCAAAGGCTGAGGCGCAAAGTTTGTGGCACATGGGGCATGGGACGCCAGTTGTTACGGGAGGTGCGGTTGTGGCCTGGTGTCGACGTTCACGCGCAGCGGCAAGACGTCGACGTCATTCATCTTCAAAGGTGGTGGCGGCATGGTTAATGTGGGTTCGCCAGCTACTTCTCTCAAAGGCAGCAAGTTCTAGTTGCTTTGGTGTAATGCCAGCCCACCTCAAGTTTGACGTTAGCTGATCCTTGAATCTTTTCTTTGGTCAGCCTTGTTTCCTGAGTCCAGCTGACAGTTCACCATAGAATACCTGTCTTGGTATTTGCTGTGGGTCCATGCGGATGACGTGTCCAGACCATCATTAGCTGGGTTTTGAGGACCATGACTTCGATGCTGGTGGAGTTGGCTCTGTCGAGGACTTCCTGATTGGTAATTCGGTCCTGCCATCGAATCCTCATGATTGACCAGAGGGAGAGTTGGTGGAATTGCTCCAGCTGTTTCATGTGCTTCCGGTACAGTGTCCATGTCTCACACCGTACAGGAGCGAGCTGAGGACCGCTGCGTTGTACACTTTGAGCTTCGTCGCAGTGCTTACACCTCTGTGTTGGAGGACTTTGCAACGCAGCCACCCGAGTGCCTGGCTGGCCTTTTGGATCCTGGCATTGATCTCATGGTCTAGGGACCCGTCGTTGGCTATGGTGCTGCCCAGGTACTTGAAAGTGTTGAAGTTAGAAAGATGTGTGCCGTCGATTGTAATGCACAGCTGGTTAGTTGGCCTCCCTGGTGAGGGTTGGAACAGCACCTCTGTTTTGCTGAGATTGATAGTCAGGCCAAACAAGTTTTGTTGCGGTAGAGAACCTGTCCACAATGGTTTGGAGATGATTTTCTTGGTGGGCCATGAGAGCACAGTCATCTGCAAAGAGAGCTTCCAGGATGAGTCTCTCTGTTGTCTTTGTTTTTGCAGTCAGGCGGCGAAGGTTGAATAGTGAGCCATCCAGTCGGTATTTGATGTAGACTCCTAGGTCTAGATCCATCACAGCATGTCGTAATACTTGGGTGAAAAATCGGTTGAATAGTACCAGAGCGAGGACACAGCCTTGTTTCACACCACTGGAGATGTTGAAGCGATCGGAAGTCTCTCCACCAGATAGGACTTCCCCTGTCATGTTGACATGAAAAAGCTGGATCAGTTTGACGAATTTTGCTGGGCAACCGAGCTTGCTGAGGATCACCCACAATGTGTCCCTGTTCACTGTGCCGAACGCCTTTGTTAGGTCTATGAAGACAATGTAGAGACTTAGGTTCTGCTCAAGCCATTGTTCCTGCATTTGCCTCACCGTGAAGACCATGTCAATGGTGCTGCGATCTGGTCAGAAGCCACATTGTGATTCAGGCAGGTTCTGCTCTGAAACAGATGACAGGAGTCTGTTGAGTATAATACGGGCGAAGATCTTTCCCGCAGTGGAGAGTAGTGAGATGCCTCTGTAGTTGTCACAAGCTGCTCGTGAGCCTTTGTTCTTGTATAGGGCTACGATGGAAGCATCTCTGAGTTCTGGGGTCATGTCTTCCTCTTCCCATATGCTGGTCAGCACTATGTGGAATGCCTGGAGCTCCTTTCCATTTAAGGCCTTGTACACCTCGGTTGGGATCCCGTCTTTACCGGGTGCCTTGCCTGCAACTCATTTGTTGAATGGCTTTTTGGACTTCCTCTATTGAAGGAGGGACATCAAGTTGTTCAATGGAGTAGTTTTGGGGGATCTGGTCAAGGGCACTTTGGTCGACTGAAGAGGGTCAGTTGAGAAGCTGACTGAAGTGTTCTTTCCACCTGTTGCTGATGCCTTTTTTATCTTTTATGAGAGTGTCACCGTCAGAGGATAGCAAGGGAGTGGTGGTGGGTTTTAATGGCCCATAGACAGTCTTGAGGGCACTGAAAAATTGTTTGTAGTTTTTCATATCAGCAAACCGCTGAATTTCTTCTGCCTTTTTTTCCCACCATCGGTCTTGCATCTTCCTGATCTCACGCTGCGCCGTGGCTTGGAGAGACTTGAATCTGTCCTTTTTAGGAGCAGAGTTTGGGTTATTTTGCCACTCCATAAAGGCTTTGTTCTTTTTGCTCAACAGGTCTTCAATAGCAGTGTTGTTCTCCTCGAACCAGTCCTGGTGGTTGCGTTGTTTGGGGCCTAGGACTGCCTTTGATGTTTCCTTCACTGCGTCTCTGAACTGGTTCCATTTCTCGGTTGAGCTTCCAGTGAGTGGTCCCTTGGCAGACAGTTTGTCGTCCAGGCAGGACTGGAATGTTTGCAAATAAGATGGATCTCTAAGATGACTCACGTTGTAAAATGTGCGAACTGTCTGGGCGCGTTTTGGATGGCTAGGCGCAACGCGCATTTGAAGAGTCGCTCTAACCAATTGATGATCTGTCCAGCATTCAGTTCCTCTCATGGCTCTGGTGATCTTTACATCCTGGATGTCTCGCCAGCGTACAATGATGTAGTCAATGAGATGCCACTGTTTTGATCTTGGGTGCATCCATGTTGCTTTATATTTGTTCGCCATTCTGAACACAGTGTTCGTGATGGTGAGTTCGAACTCTGAGCATTTGCTGAGTAGCAGTAGGCCGTTGTTTTTCATTTTGCCCACGCCGTGTTTGCCGAGAACTCCTTTCCAGCTTTCATGGTCCTGGCCAATGAGGGTGTTGAAGTCTCCCAGTAGTATCAGCTTGTCATTTGTGGGCACTGAATGCAGGATGGCACTCAGGTCAGAGTAGAACTGCTCGATGCTCTCCTCTGTGCTGGTCAGTGTTGGGGCATATGAGCTGATGATTGTGGCATACTGGTCTTTGCTGAGAGGCAAACGGATCTTCATGAGCCTCTCACGGATGCCCACAGGCAAGTCTGGCAGCTGTTTGAGCAAACTGGTCTTGATGGCCAGGCCAACACCGTGGATTCTGTCTTCATTTGAGGCTCTACCTTTCCAGAAGAAGGTGTATCCAGTGGTGGGTTCGCTGAGTGATCCCTCTTCTGGTAAGGGTGTTTCACTTAAGGCTGCGATGTCAATGTTATAGCACACCAGTTCTTTACAGATTAGAGCTGTTCTTCTCTCAGGTCTTGGGGTATTCTCTCTATCAAGTAGTGTTCTGATGTTCCATGCTCCTAGTAGGAGTTTCTTTGTATTTTTTCTTTGATTTCGACCACTTAAAGGGGATGGCCCGCCAGCCGCGGTGTGCTGACCGGGTGTTTGTAGGGCAGGCAATGTTTGGGACACCTTTTCTAGTCCCCTCCCTTGATTAGGGTGAGCAGTGCTGTCCTAGAGAGGGCTGCTCAGTCGCCCAGGATGCTGCCGAACGTCCCTGCTGCCCACAGGGCCGAGCAACCACTGGTCCGTGGGCCGCCTACGTGCAGGATCGTGACTACAACTGCCAGTGGTCACCTCCACCTGCTGCATCATCACTCCCCCATCGCCGCAGGTCTTGAAGAGGGTGGACGGGATTACGATAGATGAGTGTGCACAAAGACACTTGTGCGTGAAAGAGATTTAAGTGGAAAAGCCGATGCACAGAGACAGTCCCACTCTCTCGGCGTTGGAAGCCTGGGTCCAGTGGCACGAAAAGTCATTACACCTGGAGACTTCCTCAGCTGCATTCGATGGCCATGTTGTCTTTTGTGCTCCAACACGCCCTAAGCACTCCACAGTGTTTTGCTGCGTCGCCATATCCTCCGTTGAACCTTCTTATTGGTTTCTTCCACCTGTTCCGCTGAAGCAGTCTTCACATGCTGGGTGAGCAAAGCCCTGGTTCACCAGGGGTTGATGACCCGATGGCTACCCTCACAAGGTTTAGCCGGTCTGTCAAAGCCTTTGCCCAGGGTGTCGCCACTGCCACATGCTAGCAGCTATTGGGAGCCACAAGTGAGAGCTGGGTGTCAGGTGGGGTCAGAGGCTGGTGAGCTGCCCTAGAAGGGCACAACAAGCCCTCCATACCAGAGATACTCCCCCTCCCTGAGCACCCATACACCCCACACACCCAAAAATAACAAAAGATGTTAATAATGTTGAAGCTGGCAGTTGCAGAAAAAGAAGCTCATATATTATTGGTGGAACTGCAAATTCATCTAATCATTCAAGAATGCATTTAGGAATTATGCAAAGAAAGTAACCTAAATGTCCAAACCTTTTTACACAGAGATTTCATTACTAGGCATATACCCCAAGGAGGTCAATAATAAAAAGAAAAGCACTAAAATATTTATAGAAGCACTTTTTTGTGATACCAAGGAACTAGAAACAAAATATATGTCCATCAACTAGGAATTTTACTTTAGATAAACTATGGAACATAAATTTAATAGGATATTTCTCAACTGTAAGAAATTAATATAATGAAACATGGAGAGACATATGAACTGAGGCAAAGGGAAGTAAACACAACCAGGAAAACAGTACACACAGAAGTCTACAATGTAAAGGACAGAAAGATGATAATAAAATAAATGAAACTGAACTCTGATGTTTTGATGTCCAAATTTATTTGCAAAGAAGAATTTTATGAGAAGATACCTCTTTTTTGATTCTTTATAGACAATGAAAGTCAAACACTACATATTGATGATCTATTAAAATTTGCTAGTAGGATTTGATGAATTTTTTTTCCTTTTTATAAAGACCAAATCTATGATGGAAGAGGATATATTGGAAATTGTGGGTAATATAAAGCCAAAAAGAAAAAAAAAGATTTTTAAAAGCATCTAAGACAAAAAACTAGCCTATACATAATCTTGTTTATTAAATGTTGCTATGTCACTGTCTATGAAACATATATATCCTATCACTTTAAAATGTAAATTTGTATATATACATATATATGTTAGCATAACACTTTTCACAATTTGGGTATTCAAAAATATCAAATTGAAAAAGAAATTAACTTCGAAAAACCTTGCTATTAAACATTTTGTTAAGAATTTATCTATCTAATCAAATAAGAACATTCAATGAATAGTTCCTTACCGATACAATTGCAGTGATATTGGCCGGCTCTCCTATTCGTTCAATCACAAGCCGTATGACTGTCGTAGCAGTTTCATTAACAAGGAATTCTGTTTGTCCAGCAAATCTTACTTCTGTTTCTCCAAACACAAAACTGATGAGCAATGTTGAAACAAGAGTAACTAATAAAGAAGCAGAGGGCATCCCTATGGGTGGGTGGGAAGCAAAAAAGGATGAGATGTTTAAAACAGAAGTAACAATTTTCTATTGGTCCATATTGACTAGGGGAAATAACACCAAGTCAAGAGACACAAAATAAACAATAACATGAATAAATGTAGTTCTAAAAACAATTTCAGGTAATTATAATACTTATATCAAGCCAAAAATCACAATTGTTATTATAATAACTTCTTACTAGCTGACAACTATTATTCATTCTCCAGCAGCTATAAGGTCTTCAAATAGAACTACCTGGTCTTAAGTTTATTCACGAATTTCAGTTTACCAAGGATTTATTAAGCATGTCTTTATTCTCAGGGGGGGGAAATCTAAAGAATAGCATGGAAAATCAACTCGGCCTTCATCTAAGTTAAGCAATAGAACAAGGCTGAAAAAAGAAAAACTCAGATGGAATATAGCCAGTGTTCATTGAATTCATTCTTCATTTATTCGGTAAGAATGTATTGACTCACTGCTGAGTGTGGAATATGAACACAGAAGTTCAACTTAAGAAGATACATGGAAACAACCAAAGAGAGAATCTAAGCAGCAATTTGCATTTTTTGATTGTTGGTTTATATTATTACCTTTAAGTTATTTGATTTGGGTTTAGGTTTTTTACATTTATTTTGTATCTATTACATTGTCATATATTGCTTTTATATGGATCCATTATATGTATTTATATATAAATATATATATATATGTATATATATTACAAGCAAACATTTAAAACAAGAAAATCTTTAGGATTTATATCTTTTTCTAAATAACTCAAACTCATTGGAGAGGATTTACATCACTTCAAAAAATAAGCACAATCTGGCAATGTATATGTTCTCTAGTTGCAATAAACCCAACAAAAATTCACATTTCTGAATCATTGATCTTGTTCTTTTTCATGCACTATTCATGATTTGAGGACTTTCCAAAATGCATCAGTGCACTATGCTTCTAAAGCATTACTTTTTTGTAATGTAGATGTACTTTTAATAATGAGAACAATTTAGCTCATGGATCATTAGGATTCTTTTAGATCTATGTGATCAGCCATGTGAGCATAACAAGCTAGTTCATTTTTTTAAAGAGAAAGTTGCATTATTTATTATAATAATGTTCCCTTAATCTTTATTTTGTCAGGATAATAATGGAACTTTTGTTCCATAGTATTGTTCCATAGTATTCACTCCCACTTACTGCCTATGATCCTTTTATATAAAGAAAGTACTAAATACATAGATTATTGGTAACTTGCAACCATGTAAACAAAATTTTCTTGGGCAAATATATTTGATTAATTCTTCTTGAGATAGCTGAGTACAGACTTGAGAATCTATAAGTATCTAACTTCTTATAATCAGGAATCTCTTGATTCTGGCTAGAATTTAAAAAGAAATGAAGGGAAAAGAAATGGTGGCAAAAATTGCTAAGAACAAGGAATACTCCTAATCTGGATCTAATATTGACCAACAAAGGAGAACTGGATGGTAAAAAATTATAGGAACCTTGGGAGGCAGTAATTGTGTCACCTTGAGTTCATAATGAAAATACACCAGGCATAGTCTAATATATATATATATATATGTCTCAGAGACTGGATTTCAAAAAATTCTTGAAATTCTATGGTTTGAGATTCTAAAAGTGAAGTCAAATCGAAAGGAATAAGAGACTTCCACAAATGAAACTGGTGATGCAGTAATAATTGATTCTGATGAGAAAAAAAAGATTAATTAACTCCATGGGATACTCATCAAAAATTCATATTTTAAATGTTAAATAAAAGATGAAAGTGAAGGCAGATTGACAGAACACACACACACACACACACACACACACACACACACACACACACACACACACACCTTTTCCTGGCAAAACAAAGTATCTTCCTAAGTTCAAACCTGACCCCAGACACTTACTAGTGGTGTGACCCTGATGAGCAAGTCACTTAACCCATTTTGCCTCAGTTTCCTCATCTACAAATTGAGCTTGAAAAGGAACTGGCAAAACACTCTAGTCTCTTTGCCAAGAAAATCCCAAGTGAAGTCGCAAAGAGTCATACATGACTTAAACAACTGAAAAACAACAACAAAACAAAGAATAAATGAGAAAGGGGGCAGCTAGATGGTTCAGCAGAATGAGAGCTAGGTCAAGAGATGGGAGGTCCTGGATACAAATCAGACCTCAGATACTTTCTAGCTCTGTGACCTTGGGCAAGTCATTTAGCCACCATTGTCAAGAAATCAGTAAACATTATTAATTCTAAGACAGAGAGTTAGAGTTTGAAAAAAAAAATTTAAAGAATAAATGAGAAAGGTCCTATGTGACCTAAGGCTTAGTTTCAGTGTCCTTAGGCTGATTGCAAGATGAAGACATAAGAAGTGTTATGGAAAATAACCAAGAAAATAACTAATGTCTGAGAAAAAGAATTATTTGGTTCCTGATTTACCTGTTTTCCCTACCAATGAAAATGATTTTCAGACTGGAAAGAATAAAATTAAAATAGTTAAAATGTAACAACCCCAAGAAAAGTAACAAGAAAGGCAGGTAGAAAATGAAACAAGTCACAAGGTGAAGTCTAGTGGGTAGTAATCTCCTTGAGGGTAGGGATTTTTTTTTTCATTTTTTTCTTTGAATATTCAGCATAACAAATTTCCTTACACATAATTTAATAAATGCTAAGTGAGTTCAGCTAGTGGCCTCCACATTTGACCACATACTCTAATTCAATGATCATTTTCAGTCTCATTCTCCTAAGTCTCTACAACATTAGACACTTTTTATTGGCCTTTCCTTTTTGACACCCTATCCTCCTTTGGCTTCAGTAACACTGGACTTTCATGGTTTTACCTCTCTCACCATTTTCACTTTTTCCTGGGCTGGCTCCTCAGTTTGCTCCCACTTTCTAAGCATGGCTCTTCTTCAAAATTCTTTTGCTGACTCTTCTCTCTGCACCCTCACCCTTAGTGACTACATGCACTCCCGTAGCTTCTATTCCAATTCCTGTGTAGATGATTTCCTAAACTTTATCCCTGATATGTTTCCAGAGTGTCTATCCCATACGTCCAACTATCTGTTAAACATCTCTTTCTGCGTTTCAAACTAGAATGTGAAACTTAACACAGCTAAAGATAATTAATTATTCTCTATCTCCTCACCAGAAAACAAACAAAAACTCAAACAAAACTCAAACAAAAACTCAAACAAAACAAACAAAAACTCACTCTATAATTTCCTTTTTGTTGATGAAACTAATATCCTCTCAGTCATTCAGGCTCTTAACCCAACAATGATCCTTAATTCTTCCTTCTCCATCATTCCCCATATTAACTTTGTTGTCAAGTTCTATCAACTCAACCTCCATAGTAACTCTTAGATTAACTTTTCCATAATCACTATAAAAACCCTCATTCTTTATTGCCTAGCCTATTATAACAGCCTCCTAAAGTGATCTTCCTGCTCCAGTATATCCAATTTTGATCTAGTCTTTCTAATTGCTGCCAGATAAATAATCTTAATGTTCAACTCTGATAATCACTCCTTTATTCTCAAACTTTCAATGGTTTTCATTACTTTCTCTCCTCCCCAAAAATCACTTCCATAAGCATCCATTATTTGCAGAGCATTGTGATAAGGTGCTAGCCATACAAAGACAAAAACTAAAATAGTCTCTTCTATTAAGAAACCACCTACTAGGAGAAAACAACCCATCGGCAGATAAACCATGTGATAGTGAGTTAAGTCATGAATTCCAATAAGTAGAAGAGAGGAGGGAATGCATTCCAGGGTTGGCAGACAGCATAGGCAAAGATTTGGTGATGAGAGATTTAATGTCAAGTATTGGGAAAGCAAACAAACAAATTTGATGGAATGGGATGTGTGTAGGGGAAAATAAATGCCAGATTACAAAGGGTTTTAAAGATCAATTTTTATTTTATCGTAGTAGCATGAAGAAGACACTCGAGATGAGTGGCATGGTCAAACCTACCTTTTATGATTATCACTGTGAAAACTACTTAGAGTACTATTTGGAAAAGGGAGAGATTTGAGTAAGGAAGGTCAATTTGAAGCCAATGCAAATAGTCAAAGAAGGTCTAAATTCAGAAGTGAGAAATGTGGTGGAAAATATTGAAAAGATAAAAATCGCTAAGATTTGGAAACTGGATATGGACGGGGGAGAGGAAAAGAAGGAAAAGGTAGGGTCAAGGATGAACCTAGAAGTCAGACCCAAGTATAAATCAAGCCTCAGCTATTTTATTAGCTGTTTGACCACTGGCAAGTCACTTTATCACTATT
Organism: Monodelphis domestica; assembly: GCF_027887165.1. Taxonomy (NCBI): domain Eukaryota; kingdom Metazoa; phylum Chordata; class Mammalia; order Didelphimorphia; family Didelphidae; genus Monodelphis; species Monodelphis domestica. The sequence continues at coordinate 469,652,740 of NC_077229.1, read as the reverse complement.
TGCTTCTGTTTTCTCAGCTATAAAATGGGATACTAAAAGGACCTATCTCATAGGTTTTGTGAGGATCAAATAGGAAATATTTGTTAAAAAAAAAAAAACATTTTGCCCTGTGCCTGGCACATAGTAGGCACTACATAAAATGCTTATTTCCTTATCCTTCCCCTGTTGCACTTCCTCTACAAAAATACAGAAATCAGAGATGGAGTGTCATGCATGAGAAACAGAGAAGAGGGCAGACTGAATAGACTATAAAATACAGAAAGTGGAGTAATGTATAATGAAACTGAAAAGTGAGATTGGGGTGGGTTATGAAAACCTTGAAAAGACAAATAAAAGTGTTTATATTTTGTCCTAGAAGCAATGAAAAGCCATTTGAATTTGAAATTCCCATTTGAATGGATTTGAAAAGCCATTTGAAATTTTTGAGGAGAATTACAGTCAGTTCTACACCTAAAGAAAATCATTTTGGCAAGAGTGTAGGAAGTAGAAAGGAGCGGGGAGATAGGTGGAAAGGCCCTTGCAATAATACCCCAGACAAGAGTTGAGAGCCTGAAAAGACGATATAGAAATGCCTATTTCTCACACAGAGGTCCTGTCAGAAAGTGATTTAATACTCCATTTGCAAACATGGAAAGGTAAAGATCAAGATTTTGAGGTCAAAGGTGGAAGATTTAGAAGTGACAGGTGAGCTGTAGCTCCCAAGGGTTTCCTTAGCAAAGAAAAGAATATTCAAGTAAAATAATGTTCTAAAATCTATGAATAAGAGAATTAGAACTAAACAAATAAGAGGAGACCTAAGGCTGATATGGATAAAGGTGATAGACTAGTATCTCATACTAAAATAGGACCAGGAAGTCCTAGAGGAAATAGGATCATACATCTAGAGTTGGAAAGGAAAAAGATGGGAATTAGCATTTATTAAGCACCTACTTTAATAAGCAAATAATAATACAAATGTATTTTATAAGTAATAATAAGAGCCAGGCACTGTGTCAATTGGTTTACATTTTATTTGACCCTCTCAAGAAATCTATGAGAGAATTACTAATATTATCTACATTTTACAGATAAGGAAAGTGAGATAGAGATTAAGTGACTCACAAAAGTCACATAGCTAAATGTCTGAGGCCATATTTAAACTCAGTCTTCATGACTCCCAGCCCATTCTATATCCACTATACTACCTGGAAGATACCCAAAGCCTGTAAGTCCAACCACTTCATTTTAGAGAGAAAAATGATGGGCAGCTATAGAATAATAGTATTCTATGTCATTGAATCTTTCAAAGATATACACTACAGATGGGAGGTCCTAGGTTCAAATGTGGCCTCAGACACTTCCTAACTGTGTGACCCTGGGCAAGTCACTTGACCCCCATTGCTTAGCCCTTACCACTCTTCTGTTGTGGAACCAATACACATTGATTCCAAGATGGAAGGTAAGAGTTTAAAAAAGAAAAATAAAAAGATATTATACAAATAAAGTTTGAAGAAATTCAAATACTAATTTTCTTTTTTTATTAATGGATTTCTAAGTTCATATGTACTTTCTAAGAAACAAAATGTAATGATTCTTTGACTATATTTATATCATGATTTTTGATTTTAGTTTCCCTGAGGAAAAAGGGTACCAATTTCAAAGATTTATTATGTAATCCTACAATTCATACTTCCAAATCTTTCAAAATGTAAACTATAATGTATATACAAAAAGATTTTTTACTGTACAATTTCAAATCTCTTAGGAATTATAATACAAAGACAAGATAATTATTAGCAACAAAAATCAAGCACTTTTGCATCTCCCAAATTATTTTATTATTTTTATTATTATTTTCCTAAATACATGTTCTAGAAAAACAATAATAGTGTATAATTTAAATACCGCATTAGTATCTTCTAAGGTTGGACACTTCAAAGCTGAAATCTGTTGATGAATTGATTCAGTTTCCCAGGCAATTAGAGTTCCCAAGTTTTGTGTTTAAATCTTAGTAAAGTAAATTCATTTTAAATTGGTCCCATCAAAGACTCCTATTACCATTGCAAGGAAATGAACAAAAAAGAATTGGAAATTATTCAAATTCTGTGACATCACTTGATAATCGAGCCTCTCTCACTTTCATCTTTTCACTATTATAAGAAAAGTTGTTGGGGAAAAGTGAATGATCAACAGAAAGTGAAAGAAGAAAGGAATGGTGCATGTGAAGTTCACATAAAAAGTTAGCTCCAATTAGACTGCAAAGCAAGGAACAGTTACTCATGCTTAGACAACAGCGGAACTGTTTCCTTTGTAATGTAAGTGGATGAGTTTAGACTTCAAGACAACATGCCAAAAGCTAGTCATTTAAAGATTTTTTTACTAACCTTTAAAGATGATATCAGGAAAGTGAAAGCAGGATTATGCACCTTAAAAAAAGGTTTTAAGATTGTCTTTTTTCCCCAAGCTTTAATTTTTACATTCCTCATGTCTTTTTTTTTAGTCACTTTATAACATGAGTTGCAAAGTTGTTTTGAATAATATTTCAGTATGAGACAAAATCCTTATTTTTCTAAATTATATTCTGTCAAATTATTAAAATATTGTCATACAATTTCTTTCTAATGCCTTCTTCTCTAATATATCCTTGAATATATCCTTCTTTAGATGTTCCAATGTCACATGATATTCCAATATCACAAATCCTCTTCTCTGCACCTCTTTTGCTCAAGCAAGGTAAACTTCAATGAAACTGAAATTGCTTCTGAATAGATTCCCTTCTCTTTTAAGGCAATTTGAGATTTAGAGAACATTTTGTTCTTTTGCTGACAGAAATAAATAATATATTTTGATAGATTCTTCCTCCCAGATGAGCTCAAATAATAAGTTTCTTAGATACTAATAATTATTGAATATACTATTTACCAAATTGTGGAATGTGAAAATTTCAGAAAAAAATGGACTAATTCAATAAAATATTTTTAGAAGAAATCACTCCCTCCAATCCTTCTTCGAACCAATAGACAGTACCATATTCTGATCTAGAGAAGTACTTACCACTAATTTTCAGTCTGGGAAATGATACTGAACCATGCTAAAAGGAAAAGGATTCTCCCCCATATTCAGCCATCCCCTGGGCCAGTCATCTATCCTATTGTGCTAATGATGCATATTTATTTACAGCCCTCTATAATTCCTAGCCTTTTTTGAAAATTAGAAAATAAGTAATTCCTCAACTTTCCTATCTTATTTTTAATTAATATTTTTATTTTTATTTATTTTTATTTAATTATATATGTATGTAAAATAATTTAATAATTAATATATTTTTTTCCATTCCTATTTTAACTATCCCGTTAAAAAAACTGGACCTATGATTTTACTAATGTTGAGAAGTCTTGGTGAAGGAACTTCCTCTACCCAAGCAGATCAGTTGTCTGGGACACTAAGAAGTAAAGCAACTGGTCTGGGTCCCATAAGCAATATGTACCAGAAACAGGACTTGAACTCAAGTCTTCCTAACTAAAGTAGATTCTCTATTCATTATGCCAAGCTGAATAAAGTATTTTCTTTATTATTTCAATTCCCTCTCTGTTTTTCTATTCAGCTCCATTACATGTAACATTTAAGCTTTTCCTAAATACATATTCATGTGAATTGTTATGGAAGTTCTAGCTTTCTTGGGAGTTATCATTCTTCCACCCTTCCTCTGTCCTTCTGTCCTTATTAGTTGACTCATAAATTTAACAAATAAATTCAAATGAGCCTATGGCAACACATTTAAAAATTCAGTAGAGCAGTAGACCAAGATTGTGTATTTTTGTTCAGTTTTATAGTAAAATATTCTAGTAACCAAAAGTCAAATAGGTGAGACTCAGGACTAAAGAAAAATCCTAAGAATTCAATTGAGTGCATCTCTGCTTGCCTGAGAATAACCTCTTTCCTTTGGGGAAAATTCTTTCTAAAAAGTCACTGTGTTTTCCTAAGCTTCAAGATAAATAGTTGTGTAACCTCTCAGAGCTCTGAGACAAGGACGTACAATGGCAAGCCTAGTCTGTGTGTAAAATAGAAAGGATCTGGTGACCTTTTAGCTTCAGCTGCTCCCCTGTCAATGACTTAGCCAGGATCTTCCCACGGTGTGAACGCCAGGTAAATAATACTAAAAATATGATCCTTATGGAGCAAGGTTTTAGAGTTTAGAATTACCTTAATTCTATTACATCTACTAAAGGGTATGCTAAAACTATAGAATTACTCCTGTGGAACCAGAGAGGTTTCATCATCAGGTAATCAATTATTCAGTCTCTGAGAATTCTTGTTCTTTGTATTATCTACACTATGATTTACTAGTATGAACTATCAAAATTGGCCTTGTCCCTTTTACATTATCAAAATTAATTTTGAAAACAGCAAATCTTTCAGAGGAAACATAATGATCATGTAATAAAAAATATCCTAAATAGTGGAAATGTTGAATATTAACAAAAAGATAAGAACTACAGATATTCAATTATAGTTAGTCTCACCATACACAACCCATTTTCCCAGGAAAATGTTACATACTTTGGTGTAATATGCCACATTACAAGAGGTAAAATCTTTATCTCTCCTTCCCAATCCATCTTAAAATTACAATAAAAACAAAAATTCATCAGAAAGAACTAGCAGACTCTTTGCAACTAAGAAGTTTATTTCCTGCTCTTATTTTCCATCTCCACATTTACTTCTTGTTACTTCTCCCAACAACAAATCTTCAGCATCCTTTTGGGGTTATAAATGATGTTTCTGACTTTATAATGCCACCATCTGTAACGAGTGTATGACTGTTTCTTGGAAGAAACTATTAACTCACATGTGTAAAGTAAACAACTTCCTTGGGGCACCCAGGTATCAACTTAACAGGTCTTTTCCAAGCATATTTAAATAGAATCCTAAGACTCTGGAAGAATTAATTGACCATTCACATACAAAAAGTGATCTAGCCTCAGTCAAACTAGGCAAAGATGTCCAAAGTAAAGCTAAACTGACAGAAAGAACAGCTCAATTGAAATCTTTTATTAAATGAAAATGAGCATCCTCAGAATTCATTAATCCAGTCAGATAGTCCCTAAAAAGAATAGACATTAGGTATGAATTGCAGAAAACCCAACTGATGTGTTAATTGACAGAAATGTTAGGTCCAAAACTGTCAGACTTGGGTAATACAAAATTGAAAAGCCCTATGCATACTGAGGGAAACAAAGGCTGGCAGGTTATTCTGACACAGGATGTATTTGGAGATATCCCTTTATTCCCTGAGCTCAGTCTAGTTCCAGAATAACACCAGCATAACATATTCATCCATCTGGTTAAAATAGGCTCTAAAGAAGGAGAAAGGAAGGTAGAGAGAATTAATTAAGCAATTACTTAAGCACTTTGCAAATATTATCTCAATTGATAACAACCCTAGAATGTAAGTACTATTATTAACCCCATTTTACAGCAGAAGAAACTAAAGCAAAGATTAAGTGATTTGCCCAGAATCAGAGAGCTGGGAAGTATCTGAGGCTAGATCTAAATTTAAGTTTTACTGTCTCTAGGCAGAATGCTCAGTCTACTTCACCTACCAACCTGAAGAGGGACATAAAAAACAAAAAAAGAAATAGCCTCTTACCCCTCAAGGAACTTACATTATTGGGGGGTCTAGGGACAGTGTGAGAGAGAACAGATAGATACATACAAAGTAAATATAAAACAGATACAAACATGGGTGGTGTAGCCAAGCATGCAAGAAACAAAGCTGGGGACCTAATCTGCAAAATCAAGGTGAAGATTCCAAATGGAATGTTCCCAGGAGGAGGCAGTTGAAGCTGGGGGGGGGAGAAGCTGTTTTGCTCTCTCTAGGGGGTGACTGACCAAGAGAGAAACCGCTTCTCTGTTTTTCTGACCAAAGGAGGCAAGCCTGGCTGAAGGGGGAAGAAGATGAGAACTAATATTATTAGTTTCTGTCCCAGGCTGAAGGACCCTTGCGAGGGGCTTCTGAAATTAATGGTTTTGGGGAGAAGAAAAGAAGAAAAAAGATTTTAAACAGTTGTCCTCCATCTCTCTGACTGTCCTAGAGTCACAGCTGTGACTGGACTGATTTCCCAAATTCCTCCTATCCCTTATTATATTAGGGAAACCCTCATCCATCTTTCCTCAGTTCTCTATCCTATTGTTTCCCAATAAACCCCTTACCTGAGAAAGAAAACAAGAGTATCTTCATAGTCCACTCACAGGGAGGGGCAAAGCCCCAAGCTTCAAGAAGAAAGTGGGAGGGAGAGGCTGGAAGAAGGGAAGGGGGTGAGGGAGTGTGTGGGATGTGGGATGTGGGATCTGGGAGTGAAGGGAGGAGGAGGTTAGGAAATAGATTGATCTATCAGCCATCACTAGAGATTATAGGCAAACCCCAGAGCATTCCCCTGTAGCAGCATCTCTTTATCTCTCTCTCTCTCAGTATCCATCAAAGTACTTCTATCCCCATTGTAACTAAGTACCCTCAGGTGTGTCCCCTAGCAGCAGCTCTCAAGTCAGAGTCAGCCAGAGTATATTCCAGTTATTGTAACAAGAAATAGTTTCCACACAGATTACCCCTTTTATTACAGTGGGATGTGGCAGATATACATCAATCTTCTCAACTACAAAATAAGGGGTTTGGGCTTGATAACCATTAAGGTCACTTCCAATGATAATGAATCTATGTTCCTGTGATCCTCTGCAATATAACCCATTCTCAGTACTCTCCTCTTCCCAATCTCAGCTAACCCCAAGACAATGGATAAGACTGGCAGGATGAGGGTTCTTGTAAGTTAAGAACTATAAAAACAAAGTGACCCCAGAGGCAAGAATCCAGTTAGCAGCCTTGGGAAATTTGAGTAATTTCACATAATCCTTTTTTTAGTTACCATTTATCTAGATATGATACATATGATTTGTTATAAATATATAATATTTTGTTAGAAATATGTAATAAACTACAATAAATATGCTTATCCAAGATAAAGAAATTTTCAATTGGCTATGTCCAAAAATCTTTGTCTCATCCTTTTTCTTTTCTTCTCACACCTCACCCTTCCCCAAGAAGGTAAGTAATGTGATATAGGTCAGTGATGGCGTGCCTATGGCACAGGTACCAAATATGGCATACTGCCTTCTCCATCCCTCCAGAGTTTGTTCCTAGTGTCAACTTGAATTCTGGGAAGTTTGCCCCTGTCCCCTTGGGAAAATACCTTAAGGGGAGTCCCAGACTAACTTTTTTCAGATTGAACAATAGACTTTAAAGTATGAATGATCACAGTTTAGGTGGAACTAGTAGATCTAATCAAATGTTAAGTGCCCTTTTTGTCATAGAAGGTTCTCCCCTTGTATCAGAGTCTTCTCCCAAGTAGCCTAGCCCTCAATGGCTGGATCCTTTCCTTTTGTATCCATTGTAAAGCATCAGCCTCTCCCTGATATTCCAGCCCTGGGACTCCTCATTTCCTTATAGCCATTGAAAAGCCAATTAATCATATTTCCCTGTCCTGAGTCCCCCAAAAGGTATATAAGATCCCTATGTTCTATTCTTCTTGGGAGAATCATCTAGCAAGGTGATCCTCTTAGAGATACTGTCCTCAGAACCCCCAGGGTTTGACTTTGTATGGTGGCCAATTATGAAGGACCTATCTCTTTCCTGATTAAAGATTTGGTTTTGTTGATTACTTTAGTGGTTCTGTATTTTTCCACTTTGACACTAGAAAGGCAGAGGGACTTGGGCAGAGTTGATCCCCTCTCCACCTGCCTGTTTCATATCCCCTGCCCCTCTGCCCAGCAGCCCAATGAGAGCACACACAGGGGATAAAGTGGGTGACTCACAGGCAGCAGAGCTGGAGGGGAGGAGAGCACTAGGGCCACTCCCCTCCCCTTCTCTACACTCACTAAAGACATTCCTCACTTCACCTGCCCCTCCACCCAGCAGCCCAATGGGAGTGTTTCCACCCTCTCCTGTGTGGGGTAAGGATGTGAACTGGGCACGTCCAGCACTGAATGAGAGGAAGATGAACCGCATGTGATCTGGGGGGTAGGGGGATAGACACAACACTCATTCTAGGGTGGGAGCAGGGCAAAGCACTCTATCTTTAAAAGGTTTATCATCACTAATATAGGTTATACATATAATATAATACAAATTTTCCCTGTTCATCAATATGCATGTGATCTCAATTTATCCCATATTTTCCAGCATAATGCTCCCTCACCCCCAGCATAACATTAATCTTCTATCTCTCTTTCTGTCTACCAGCTATTTCCTTCATGCCTACAAACATGCTACTGTCTCTGTTACCCTGTACCAAATCCTCATCTGATACAACTATTCCTGCAATCCATTTTGTGGATAAATTCCCTGGGAAAGCGACATGTACTGAGTGCCTCAACTTCCTCTCTTCTCACTCTCTTCTCAACCTTCTGCAGTCTGGATTCTATCCTTATCATTCAATTCAAAGTGCTCTCTCCAAAGTTACTGATGATTTCTTAGTTGTCAGCTCTTATGTCCATTTCTCAGTCCTTATCTTTCTAGATCTCTCTGTAGCCTTTATTAATTCTAATTACCTTTTTCTCTGGAATACACTCTCCTTTTGGGGTTTTTGTAATACTATTCTCTCATGGTTCTCCCATTTGTCTTACTATTCTTTGATCTACTTTGTTAGGACTTTGTCTACATCATGGTTGCACCACACAATCTCTCATGAGCTCTCTTCTCATTTCCCTCTATAGTATCTCACTGGGTGATCTCACCAGCTTGGAGTTACTGAGGAAGGAGATGACATGATCAGACTGAACTTTAAGATAACTTTAGCAGCTTAGTGGAGGATGTACTAGAGTGGGGAATAATAGCCAGAGAGACTAATCTAAAGGCCACTGCATTTGTCTAGGTGTGTTTGAGGTGATGAGGCTCTACCCTATTTAAGTGAAGAGAAAGGAACATATATAAGAGATGCTGTGCCAGTAAAAATGCCAAGAGTTGGCAGCATGATATTCAGGATGAATGTATAAGAGGAACTGAGGATTACACCTAGGTTGGAGGTTTTTGGTAATTGGGAAGGTGATATAATAGAGAAATTTGGAAAGAGGGGAGGTTTGGGGGGCAGGATAATGAATTATACTTAGGACATACTAAGTTCAGAGATGTCTACAGGTTATTAAGAAATCATTAGCCCTTCTCTATATTGCCAAGAAAGTCCATCAGGAAGGAGGAAAAGAAATTCTACTCAAAATACAGAATATATAAAATATCACTTACCAAGACACATAAAACTTACATAAAAACAACTACAAGGGTTAGAATACATTTTTTACAGAAATAAAGGAAGACAAGTGATTGTCAAGCTATTAGCTGCTCATGATTAAATTATAATATGATAAAGGATAACACTGTCTAAATTTAGTTATTGAGAGGCATAGCTTTCAAACTACTGAGATAGAACTTGAAAGAATAATAAAATCCTGACATTTGAGGACATCCTGAATACTGAAAATGAGCTGGCTGGGATAAGAGGTAGCCAACTTGGATATTTAGGTCTCAAAAGACAAGTCACTATAATGGCCTCTACCACCATTATGCAATATTCTTTCTTGCACCCTCTAGGGGCAGAGCCTCCCATGAGCTGTAACTCCTATGGCACAAATGGAAGCCTTGTGAACCAGAGACCATGATCATAAAGCAAAAGGCCCAAATTTCTCCTTTTTCCCTAGTAATTAACCCTTTCTGGAAGTTTGTAGTGTTTTCTTTTTGACTTGGAACTTACGGATTGGGACTATTATATTCCTAGTGATTTCATTTTGTAATTGTTTTCAAGAGGTTCCAAGTGAATTCTCCTTTTTTTCACTTTGTTCTCTCATTCTAGGTAGTACAAGGGATACAGTTCTGGGACTAGAGTCAAAGAAAACTCTTTATAACTTCAAATGTAGCTTCAGACACTTACTAGCTGTGTGACCCTAGGCAAGTCACTTAACCTTGATTGCTTTAGTTCCTTATCTGTAAAATGAGCTGGAGAAGAAAAAAGGAAACCACTCCAGTATCTTAGTCTAGAAAATCCCAAATAGAATCACAAAAAGTTCGAAACAATTGAAATGACTGAATGACAACAAAACCTCTAGTTCTTAAATATCTCAACAACTTTGTTTTATAATTTGTTTTTTGTTCTATCATGGTTTTCAGGAAGTCCAATGGGTTTTTTAATTACCATTCCTTTACCCACTTCCTAAGGTACTTCTTTAAAAATAAGTAATATCTTTTATGTTCTCCTAATTTCTTTTCTGACTTTATTCTAATATTTCTTGTTCTCATGGAGCCATAAAGTTCTGTTTATTTGGGAGTCCACTACTTGGCTAAGATTTACTACTTTTTACTCTTAGCTACCTGTTCAACTTCCATTCTTTTCCTCAAGATTTCTAAATTCATTTTCAATTTCTTATTTCACTTCTTCCAGATAATTTTGGAGGTCCCTGTGATCAAGTCACTATCTTCTTTAAAAATACTTTGTGGCAAAGTGTACAGAGCCTGGAGTTAGGAAGATCTGAGATTAGTTTCAGACTAGCTATGTGACCCTGTTTTACTAGCTATGTGACCCTGGGCATGTCATTTAACAAGTTTGCATCAATTTCCTCATCTTTGAAATGAGGATAATAATAGAAACTACCTCCCCCCATGGATGTTCTGAGAATGAGATAACTGTAAAATGTGCTTAATACAGTGCATGGAACATAGTAGGCATTATATAAATGTGTATTGCCTTTCCTTTCTCCCCTTTTCTCTGAGGTTCTACTTGTACCAATTATTATTGGTATTTCTTTGTTTTCTTCAGAGTTTTCTTATTCATATCTTCAGGTTTAGTCCTGCTCTGTTCCTTTTCACCCTCTTGAATGGGTTGTACAGCCCCCATTTAGTTGCCTATCTTTTGTAGTTTAGAGGCCCCTACAGGTCTCAGTGAAGTGGCTGGGACAGCACCCCCTCCTCCTTTTACCAGAATTCCTAGCTTTTACCTCTATCTTCCTGTAGCCAACTGTAGGAATTGTTCTCAGGCTCCATCTCTGTCTCTTTCTCCCTGAGTAAGTCTCCAACCAGGAAGGAAAGAAACAAACATTGACTAGAGATAAATACAAGCAAAAAGATATTCCTTATACTCAAGAAGCTCCTAGTCTAAAGGGGAAAGACAATACTCAAAAGGGAACTAAAAATGGGAGGGGAAAGGCAAAATTATAATGAGGGTAATACTTTGACACAGACGCCTGGTTTTAAAGTCAGGGAGTCAGGAAAAGGGCCAGGAGAAGAATTTAGACTGGCAGGAGAGGACAACTCCACAAAGTGGGAGGCCCTAGTAAGAACTTGGGTAGAAATGAGAACAACGTTACAGAGTAGGTTCTGTTCTCTTCCTAAGCTATTAAAAACTCCAGAGATATAGCCAGATAGGAGACTTTGCATTTCTTGGGCTTCCTAGAGGGGCTTTGGCAGGTGAAGTCTCTGGACCCTGACCTGCTTTTAGCAGAAACATCAAGTTTGATGATCTTGGAATACCTCCAGCTATGTACATACTTCCCAGTCCTATCCCTCGATGCAGTGACTTACTGAGGATTGAGTCTGGGCCCAACTGGGCTCCCACTTGCTGAGGTTGATAAAATATTCTGCTGGGTTCTTCTTTCCCCTCATCACCACCTTGAGTGCTTGCTGGCATCTTCTTGTGCAGTCCTGAACTGGATGGAGAAACTTACTAGTATTTCTCTTATATTTTCTTGTTCACTGCTTTTCATGGTGCTTCATTAAATTTTTGCTGGGTTAATTGTAAGGAAAGCTAGGCTTCTCTAGGCCCTTTCACTCAACAATCTTTACAGTCTCGTAGACACTTTATCTTCCTAGGACCTCGCATAATGATTTGTTCATAGTGATATTTTCAATAATGCTTATTGAACTGAGTATAACACTAGAGAAATAAAAAAAATTTTCTATTTTGCAAATATGTGTGCAAATATTATACTTAAGTCAGTCAACTCTTGTTCTTGTGTTAACAATGAATCGAGATATAAACTTTATGTAAAATAAGTGTTGTTTTGATAATAGAAGGTTAAGCAAAAATATAATTCTGAGCATGCTAATTGGTGCTTCTTTAATAACATGAATCTATAATAGGTCTCTAGCCAAAGCAAATATATTTACATGTACAGATGAATACATGTAAATATATATATATATATATATATATATATATATATACACACACACACACAAATGTACACCTGTGTGTGTGTGTATATATACTATATGTACTTATATAGGTATGTGTATAAAACCTTACTAATTCTTGGACCTGACATCAACTTTTGCTGACTTTTTCCCCTGCCCATTTATGTTATTACAACATATTTTGATACCAAAGTTTTTCCTAAGAGAGTTAAAAGTATCAGCTACTTAGTGCCCTTTTTCTCCATAATGAGGCAGGAGGGAAGAGGTGAACTGACTTTTTCTTTTTCTTTTGCCTTGGATTCTAGACCAGAAAAAACATTGCTAGCTTCAAGCTTCTACTATGTAATTCCAACTCTCCATCTAAAGTTCAGGTCTCTAAAAGCCCATTTGCTACACACATATATATGCATATTCATTCCCCTCCTGGCCCCTAAAACTAATTAAGCAAACTCTGTGCTTAGTCAAGACTGAAACATGTTTTTGATTCTTTGCCATTTGGCCTGGCACTCACATTAACAGAGCAGGACGCGGATCAATGTTTTATTTCATGGGTATCCATAGGATTGCAGACTCAAGCCTTTTGCTCCGCTTATGTTCTCAGAGAGATGCCATGTCACTTGGCAACTCAATGGATGCTGTTCTATTAAGCTTGTTGACAGTGCACAAAAATGCCCTTCAGGTCCCAATCATCCCTCTAGCCAAGGAGAGCTCTACTACAAATTCTGCTAATTGACTGGGTTTTTAAGATTAGAACTAATAGAGGATGACTTTACATCAAACTATGGTTTTGACAAAGTAGCTAGGAATCTTAGAATTCAACATTTGTTAAGAACTTATTCAAAGTACTGCATTAGGAACTGAAAGAGATAGTTTAGATTAGATCTAAAACCCAGAGTTAGAAGGAATCCTTAATCTCATTTTACAGGGGAAAAAAACAAAATGAGACTTGATCAAGGTAACTAGATCAGAGAGTTTGAATTCAAACCAAAGTCCTCTGATATTAAGTCAAAGGATCCATGTTACACCAGGATGACTTTCATCATGTTGCCTCTATTCCTAGGGAACTATTTGTTTAATAAGGGGGAAAGACAGAACTAAAAAAAACTATTACATCGTAGAGAAACAAAAGCAAAAGAACAAGATAAAATCTTCCAAGATAGCTATAAAAATAAAAATTAAGCCAGATTTTTCCAAGACCATGTTTGTTAAGTACAGTTCTATAAATGAAGGTATCCCTCCCACCCCCAAATAAAGGTGTCTGTATAATCTAAACCCTCATGTAGATTCTAAAGGGGCATGATTTACTCTAAAGAGACAAACATTTGTTTATTCAGTCATGTCCAACTCTTCATTTCCCCATGGAACATAGCACACCAATTCTATCCATGGAGTTTTGTTGGTAAATATACTAGAAAGTTCTACCATTTCCTTCTTCAGTTGATTAAGGCAAATAGAAGTTAAGGGATTTGCCCAGGATCACCCAGCTAGTAAGTATCTGAGGTCAAATTTGAATTCAGGCCTTCCTGACTCACTAAGCCACCTTCTACCTGCCTCAAAGAGACAAATCTATATAACATAAAAACACCGAACGAAATTCAATTCGCCCCAACAAAGTACAAGTATATAAAAGAAATCCAGCTACCTCCTGCCAGAGAGGTAAAGGACTCAGGGTGCAGGTAGAAATATATGTTTTTTGGACATGGCCAATGTTGGAATTAATTTTGTTTGTCTGTGCATATTTTTTTTTTAATGTAAAAGAAGGGAAACTGGGAAGGAGGGAAAATTGAGAAAATAATTTTTTGTTTATTGAAAATAATTGAATACATTTTTAAAAATACTAAAATATCAACAAAAAAACATCAGCTTCTGTATATTGCCAACAAAACCCTGTAGGAAGACATAGAGAGAGAAATTCAATTCTAAGTAACCAGAAACTATAGATAATATTTTGGATTCTACCTATATAAAGACATATTTGGAACTATATGAATACAGTTACAAAATGTAGTGGGTTTTTTTTTCAAAGAAACAAATAGACCTAAATAATTAGGCAAATATTAATTGTCTACATTGGTTGGGCTGTACAAATATGATAAAAATGGCTGTGCTACCTCAGGTAATTTACATAGTCAGTATACTACCAAAAGGGTTATTTTATAACTAGAAAAAAATAGCAAAAATTTATCTGAATGAATAAAAGATTCCTCAAAATGGAACAGCTAGGTGGCTCAGTGGATTAAGAGCCAGGCCTAGAGACAGGAGGTCCTAGGTATAAATATGGCCTCTGACACTTCCCAGCTGTTTGATCCTGGGCAAGTCACTTGACTAGCTCTTACCACTCTTCTGCCCTGGAACCAATACATAGTTCTAAGACAGAAGGTAAGGATTAAAAAAAAAAAGATTCCTCAAGGAAATTTTGAGGAAATGAAAAAAAAAGAAGGAAAAGGGTTTACTGGTTCCAGTTCTCAAACTACACTACAAAACTATAAGCACCAAAACAATTTTATACTAGTTTAAAAAAAATAGAAAAATTCACTCAGTAAAGTAGATTAGGTAGATAAGCTTCAGAAGCAAATGAAAATAGCAACAGTGTGTTTAATAAAAACCCCACTTTTGGGGTAATGAGTCACTATTTGATAAAAACTGCTGTGAAAACTAAAAAGTAACCTGGCAAAAAATTATATTTAGTCTGCTATTTCCCATCATATAGCACAATTAGCTTTAAATGCATACTTATCTAGATATAAATGGTCCCACTGTAAACAAATTTAAGCACAGACAAGGAGATATTTTTGCAATATGAAAAATAATTTATTCTTTAAAAAAAGGATAGAGAGAGGATCGTAGGAGATAAAGTGGACAATTACAATAACATAAAATTTTTAAAATGCACAAAGAAAATCAATGTAATTAAAATTAGAAACAGTTAACTGTAGGGGGAAAAAAAACTGTATATCAAGTTTCTCCAATTAAGAACATAGGAAACAGAAACAAATTCATAAAAATAAGAGCCATTCCCAAAAGGTAAATGATCAAAGGATCTGAACAAATCTTTTCAAATTCAAAAGAGGAACTGCAAGCTATTAACGATCGTGTGCCCTAAATTAGTAATAATAAGATAAATGTACATTAAAATAACTGAGTCTACCTCATACCCATCAGATTGCTAAAGATGAGGGAAAAAAAGAAAAATGATAATTATTATCATTGTAAGAGGGAACAGCCACAAAAATACACTATTAGGTAAAACTGTGTATTATTTGTCCCACCATTCAGGAAAGCAATGTGGAATTTATATCCAAAAGCTCACTGAACTCTACTTAACCTCTAACATAATAGCATCACTTAGAAAAGGAGAACAAAGAGGGGAAGGATCCATGTATCCAAGATTTTTCAGTCTAGAACTTTCTGTTGTTGCAATGAACTAGAAACTAAGGCAGTTCTTATTCATTTTTAAAATTAAATTTTCTTTTCTTTTCAATACCAAATTCTCTATCTCCCTATACTTTCTATCCATTGAAAAAGGAAAAAAAAATACAATACCCATTATACTCATGAAATCATAAAAAAAAAACATTCCCACTAATATGGAATATGGGAATAATGGAATAAAATGGGAACCATAAAATGTCCATCAATTTGTTCAGTCTTTTTCCACAGATTCGCAGTAATGGAATACTATGTTGTGCCATAAAAGAGGAAAAGGGCAAATCCTGAAAAATCAATGATATAGATGAGGTGAGATGAACTCTAGGAGAAAGCCAATTTGTGCTTTTACTTTCTCTTCTCACTTTCTTCTAAAGCCTCTGGAGTTCAAATTCTGACCTCTTCATTCAATGACCTACAAAATCAAATGGATTTTTCTCATGCCTTATCCTTCTTCATCTTCTGTAAGCCTTGACTCTGCTGACCACTCTCTTCTGGGTATTCCCTTCTTACTAGATTTTTTAGCACTGCTCTCTTCTGGTGTCTCCTTACTCCTTATTCACCTCCACTGAGTCTTGATCCAAGTCAAGACCTCTACAATAACAAAAACAATGATAAATAATAGCTAGCATTTATATAATGCTGATTATGTGCTAAGAACTATGCTAAGCATTTTACAAATATATTTGATCCTCACAACAATCCCATTTTTCTGATAGAAAACTGAGGCAGAAAGAGATTAAGTGCCTAGGCCAGGGACACACAGGTAGAAAGTGTCTGAGACCACATTTGAATTTAGGTCCTCCTGATTCCAAGCTTGGTGCTCTAACAGTTGGGCCACTGTAGCTGCCCACTAAACATGGGCATGCCCCAGGGCTCTGTCCTGAATTCTTTTCTCATTTCACTATCTCAACCAGTGATCTCACCAGGTCCAAGGGTTCAATCAACATTTCTATGTAGATTATTCTAGTATCGATTTATCTAGCCCCAAACTTTCTTCTAACTCCCAGATTTGCATTATCAACTGCCTACTGGATACTGACTAATGGATATCTCAAACTGGGTATCCTGTCCATATCTCAAAACTCAGTAAGTCCAAAACAGAACTCAGTAACTTTTCCCAAAAAGCTTTCCCTCTTCCAAAATATCCTATCTACCACTAAGGCTCACAAGCTAGGTACCATTCTCTGTTCCTTTATTCACACTCACCCCACATATCCAGTGTGTTGTCAAATCTTGACATTTCTACTTTCCAAACATCTTTAGAACATGTTCCCTTTTCTGCACTCACACTACTCCACCTCCTTGGTATAGGATCTCATATACCTCACATCTGAGCTATTTTCTCCCTCCTTCTCTCTGCCTCCTGGATTCCCTGGATTCCTTCGGATCTCAGCTCAAATCTCACTTTCTTCAAGACTTTCAGGGTCTCCCTTAATGCTAGTACCTTCTCTCTGTAATTATCTCCAATTTATCATATACATGTATATGTACATATATATCTTGCATATAGTTGTTTGATATCTTTTTGAAATTCATTTGATGATCTTCTTTGAAATTCATTTTTTGTCTTAGTTTCAAATTCTCTCTTCCCCTTCCCTCATCCATTGAGAAAACAAAAAATAAAACTCATTACAAATATGTATAGGCATGCAAAAAAAAAATGACCACATTAACAAATCTCTCACCCCTTCCCACCCAAAAAAAAAAAAGAGGCAAGAAAAAAAATTATTAAATGCTTCACAAATTTTCCTGCCTTTTTTGCACCTGGGTTATATTAATTTTCTTGGTATCATTCCAATTTTAACATACATGCTATCTAAGTGAGCACTCTGGCCTCCTTCGAGACTCAGTTCAAATCCAACATTCTTGGAGGAGTCTTTCCTAGTTTCACTCCCTCCCCCCACCCACAACCAACCTCCAACTAGAACTTTTTCTCTAAGATCACCTCCCAGTTACACAGTATCTTATCCTAAGAATGCATGGCTATTTGCATGCTATCTCCTACATTACTATGTGAACTCCTAGAAAGCAAGGACCGAAGTTTTAGCCTTTGTTTGTTTCCCAGGCCATTAACATATGGTAAGTATGTGCTAAATAAATGCTTGTTGGCTGACCCCCTGACACTTTCCACAAAGACTAGAATATTATAAAGAAAAGGAAATTTAAAATACTAAATACTTTGGTCAATCTCATGATAAACCATGACTCCATAAGACCCATGATGAAAATGATGCTTTCCACCTCTTAACAGAGGCAATGATGGACTAGAGATACAGAATCTGACTTACATTATTACATTCATTTTTTAAATGTGAGTTCCAAATCTCTCCCTCCCTCCATCCCCTCTACCAACCTTTGAGAAGGCAAGTAACATAACTATTATACATGTAAGTTATGCAAACCCTATTTCTAAAACACAGAAAGTTAAGAAAAATAAGAAAGTGAAAAACATATGCTTCAATCTTCACTCAGAGTTCATCAGTTCTCTCTGGAGGTGGCTAGCATTTTTCATCATAGCTCCTTTGGAATTGTCTTGTATCATTTTGTCTTGAGCAGTTGCTAAATCTTTCACAGTTGATCATGATTACAATATTGAAGTAACAATGCAAAATACTCTCCTACTTCTGCTCATTTCACTTTGTATCAGTTTATCTAAGTCTTTCCAGGTTTTCCTGAAATCATCACTTTTTATAGTATAATAACATTCTATTAATATTGTATAACATAGAAAAGCCTTCCCAATAAAATCAGGATTCAATGCCCATTATCACCACTATTATTTAATATTGTATTATAAATGCTAGCTGTAACAATTGATGAAAAAAAAGAAATTAAAGGGATTAAAGTAGGCAATGAGGAAACTAGACTATCACTCTTTGCCGATGATATGATGGTATATTTAAAGAATGCTAGAAAATCAACTAAAAAGCTAGTGGAAACAAACAATAATTTTAGCAAACTTGCAGGATACAAAATAAACCCACATAAATCATCAGCATATCTATATATTTCTAATAAAATTGAGCAGAAAGGGTTAGAAAGAGAAACTCTATTTAAATAACTCTAGACAATATAAATATTTGGGAGTCTATATGCCAAGACAAACTCATGAATTATATGAACACAACTACAAAACACATTTCACACAAATAAAATTAGATCTAAACAATAGGGAAAATATTAATTGTTCATAGGTAGGATAAGCTAGTATAATAAAAATTACAATCCAACTAAACTATTTTACCTATTCAGTTCCATACCTATCAAACAACCAAAAAATTCTTTTCTTTTAATAACTTTTACCTTCTGTCTTAGAATCAATATTGTGTATTGGTTCCAAAGCAGAAGAGCAGTAAGGGCTAGGCAATGAGGGTTAAGACTAGGGGTAAATGACCTCATCAATTTAGTATTTGATAAACCCAAAGATCCCAGCTTTTGGGACAAGAACTAGATATCTGACAAAAACTGCTAGGAAATTTGGAAAACAGTATGGGAGAGATTAGGTTTATATCAACACCTTACACTCTATACCAAAATAAATGCAAAAATGGTAAATTTAAATATAAAGAGTGAAATCATATATAAGTTAGGTGAGCATAGAGCATAGACTAGTATAACTGTCAGATCTGTGGGAAAAGAAGGAATTTAAGACCAAGCAAGAGATAGAGAACATTACAAAATGCAAAATGAAGGGGGCAGAGTCAAGATGGCGGCTTAGAAGCAGCAAAATTTCAGACCTCTGAAAACGCTTCCTTACCAATCACAAATTGAATGCTCCTAGGGGACTGAAATTCAACCTTAACAACAGGACAGAGCCAGGGAACACTCCTTCTGGACTCAATTCAAAAGGTATTCCCCCAAAAAGCCAGAATCCAAGAACTCTCAGATCTAAGGGGAAGGCAGAAAGAAGGTCCCAGGTGGATAGGCAGTTCTCAGATAAAGAAATCAAAACTATTAATAAGCACATGAAGAAGTGTTCTAAATCTCTTATAATCAGAGAGATGCAAATCAAAACAACTCTGAGGTATCACCTCACACCTAGCAGATTGGCTAACATAACAGCAAAGGAAAGTAATGAATGCTGGAGGGGATGTGGCAAAGTAGAGACATTAATTCATTGCTGGTGGAGTTGTGAACTGATCCAACCATTCTGGAGGGCAATTTGGAACTATGCCCAAAGGGCGACAAAAGAATATCTACCCTTTGATCCAGCCATAGCACTGCTGGGTCTGTACCCCAAAGAGATAATGGACAAAAAGACTTGTACAAGAATATTCATAGCTGCGCTCTTTGTGGTGGCCAAAAACTGGAAAACGAGGAGATGCCCATCAATTGGGGAATGGCTGAGCAAATTGTGGTATGTGTTGGTGATGGAATACTATTGTGCTAAAAGGAATAATAAAGTGGAGGAGTTCCATGGAGACTGGAACCAACCTCCAGGAAGTGATGCAGAGTGAGAGGAGCAGAACCAGGAGAACATTGTACACAGAGAACATGTTCCCTTTTCTGCACTCACACTACTCCACCTCCTTGGTATAGGATCTCATATACCTCACATCTGAGCTATTTTCTCCCTCCTTCTCTCTGCCTCCTGGATTCCCTGGATTCCTTCGGATCTCAGCTCAAATCTCACTTTCTTCAAGACTTTCAGGGTCTCCCTTAATGCTAGTACCTTCTCTCTGTAATTATCTCCAATTTATCATATACATGTATATGTACATATATATCTTGCATATAGTTGTTTGATATCTTTTTGAAATTCATTTGATGATCTTCTTTGAAATTCATTTTTTGTCTTAGTTTCAAATTCTCTCTTCCCCTTCCCTCATCCATTGAGAAAACAAAAAATAAAACTCATTACAAATATGTATAGGCATGCAAAAAAAAAATGACCACATTAACAAATCTCTCACCCCTTCCCACCCAAAAAAAAAAAAGAGGCACTGGTCTAGAGGGTGTACCTTGCAGACAGGGCTGTGCCAGGCTCAGAACATGGAATGTAGGTGGCGGGGAAGCAGCTGGAGAAAACTGGAGAGAGCCTGGGTGGCTGAGACCTTCCATTTGGCTCCAGCCTGCCAGGAGTTTTTGGCTTCAGAGCACATGCAGCCCAACCGAGCTGAACTCAATCAGATCAAAAGCCTCCAGAGGACAGGGAAGCCAACATTCCTCCCCCAGAGACTGTAATGAGATATCTGACAAAGCTCCAAGAGGGAAGACTGACAGAAAGCCCCAAAACAAAAAACAAATGAGTGGAGCAAGAGCACAAACAAATACGGGGAGTAAAGAAGAGATAAATACAAGCAAACAACAGAAAAAGAAGAAAGAAATAACAATCGACAACTTCTATACAGGTAACGAGCAATGAGTGAACAATAAAAGGGGGAGGGACCAGCAAAGGAAAAATCAGAAATCCCAGTGACTTGGATACAGGCTTTGGAAGAACTCAAAATACAATTCAAAACACAATTAAGAGAGGCTGAAGACAATTGGGAAAAGAACTTAAAAACTAAGATCTGGAAACAGAAAATAGTGTCTTGGAAGCCAAAATCAACCATCTGGAAAATGAGGAAAAGGAGATGAAAGAAGAGTCGAAGGAGATGAAAGATGAGTCAAAGAATATGAAAGTTGAGAAAAAGGAAATGAAAGACGAGGTAATGAGGATGAAAGATGACATCCAAAGAAAATCAGACCAGAAGGAAAGGATGACCAAAAAGCCAGAGATGAAATCTAGTCTTTAAGAATCAGAATACAACAACTAGAATTAAGTGACCTCACAAGGCAGCAGGACACTATAAAAGAAAACCAAAAGAATGAAAAAATTGAGGAAAATATGAAACATCTCATTCACAAAACAGAGGATTTAGAAAATAGTTCAAGGAGAGACAATTTAAGAATCATTGGTCTACCAGAAGACCATGACAAAAGAAAAAGCCTGGACATCATACTACAGGAAATTATTCAAGAAAACTGCCCCAATATCCTAGAACAAGAGGGGAAAGTGGAGATTGAAAGAATCCACTGATCACCTCCTGTACTTAATCCCCAAGTGACAATACCCAGGAATGTTATAGCCAAATTCAAGAACTATCAGACCAAAGAAAAGATATTACAAGCTGCCAAGAAGAAGTCATTCAGATACCACGGAACTACAGTGAGGATAACACAGGATCTGGCTGCATCCACAATGAAGAACCAAAAGGCATGGAATATGATATTCCAGAAAGCAAGGGAACTAGGTCTACAACCAAGAATCAACTACCTAGCAAAACTGACTATATTCTTACAGGGGAAAGTATGGTCATTCAACAAAATAGAAGACTTCCAAGAATTCGTAAAGAAAAGACCAGACCTGAACAGAAAATTTGATGTCCCAGCACAGAACTCAAGAGAATCATCAAAAGGTAATTAAAAAAGAGGGAAAAAAGAAAAACAAAAAAAACAAAAAATTTTTAAGAGACTCAATAAGTTAAAATTATATGTATCCCTATAAGAAAAGAGGTCATTAGTAACTCTTAAAAAATGTTATTACCTGGGCAGTGTAAACCTCAAAATTCCTTAGACTTATAAATGTTGGAAATTTCACCATTGGGATATTTCATACTTGGAAAATTTCTTACTGATAGTCTATTGGAATGGGAACTCCATTGGCATGGGAGGTTCCTTCTCTTCCCTTCTTAAGATTACTTTAGGACAGAAACCCTTTGCTGAACAATGGAAAGGACTTTGACCTATGCTTAAGCATAGAACAGGAATTTCTTTGAGTCTTGATTGATTTTAGAATTGATACAATGGAGATACTCCACCCTATTCAGTCCTAATAGGATTGAGTAAGGGCTGCAGCCTAGACCAAAATTTAATTATTCCAATCTCTACCATACTCAAGTTAACAGGATTTAGAAAGGGCTGTAGCAAAGGAGTATAGATTTAATCATTTGAAAATATGACCTTCAACAGACATGTGCAAAAGCCAGAAACCTCTGGGCGGTCCTGGGTTAAGTGAGAGCCTCCATTGACAGGGAAATTGATGAAGAGTGATTGGTAGATGTGAGGACTGAGGGGAGGCAACTTGGATGGTGTCCTTAAAGATAGGAGGGTCTGGAGACTGGAGGTGGTTGATTTTTTTTGGTCGGTGTGGTTCCTGGGTCGGGGGAAGCTTGCTCTGAAGGAAGCTGAAGGTGGGGGCCTCTGAGACTGTTTCTCCATTTTGGACACGTGAGTAATAGGGACTGATCTCTTTTCTTTGCCCCAGCTATCTAAGGGCTTGGGCCTTTTGGCCCAGCCTAAACAGAAGGGGTATTTAAGCCCTATTCCCTTCTCTCCCCTTTCTCTCTCTATATATATCTCTAATTCCTTTCTTGCTCCTATTGTAATTAAACTCCAAAAAAGGCTGACGGCTGACTTGAGTTTTTCATTTAGGAATTACATAGCTGATTCCTTGGCGACCTTAAATTAATATATATCAGTCTTTTAAAGTGATTCCCTTGTAACAGCAGCTAAAAGTACACTTAGAGGGAACAGTGACAAACTATATAAGATGAAAGGACAAGACATAAATAGGTATATAGATATATGCATGCATAAATACATACATATGTGTATGTGTATATATGTGTATATATATAACTAGAGCTAAAAATAGGTTAATATTAAAAGAAATGGGAAAAGAAACAAATGGGGGTAAATTTATATGTCACAAAGAAGCTTGTGGTGAGAGTGGGGAGAACATCAATACACTGGAAGGGTAAAGAGGTCAGAGATAGGAAATACTCAATTCTTACATGCTTTGAAATTGACCCAAAGAGGGGAGAACAATCCAGTCCATTGGGGCAGAGAATAGATTTTCACCCTATAGGGAAGAGGAAGGGTAACAAACAGACTGGTGGTGAGGGAAGCAGTACAAGGGAAGAAGGGGGCGGGGGGTAAATTTAGAAAGACTACAGGGAAAATAAGAGGTGGGGGAATAAGAAGGGAGGGTGGTAGAAAGAGAAGTAAAATAAGGGTGGGAACTAGGGGGTTCGAATAAAAACAAACATTGGTGTAGAAGGAAATAGTGAAAGAAGAAAAGGCAGGACCAGGAGTAGAAATCAGAATGCTGGGAAATACACAGCTAGAAATCATAACTCTGAATGTGAATGGAAAGAACTCACCCATAAAATGCAAGCAAATAGGAGAGTGGATTAGAATCCAAAACTCTACCATATGTTGTCTACAAGAAACACAAATGAAGAAGGTAGATACGCATAGGGTGAACGTAAGAGGATGGAGCCAGATCTATTGGGCATCAACTGATAAAAAGAAGGCAGGAGTCACAATCATGATATCTGACAAAGCCAAAGTAAAAATAAATCTAGTTAAAAGAGATAAGGAAGGTACATCCTGATAAAAGGCAGTATAGACAGTAAGGAAATATCAGTACTCAACATGTATGCAACAAATGGCATAGCATCCAAATTTCTAAAGGAGAAACTAGTGGAGCTCAAGGATGAAATAGATAGAAAAACTATACTAGTGGGAGACCTGAACCTTCCTCTCTCAGAACTAGATAAATCAAACCAAAAAATAAATTAAAAAGAGGTGAGAGAATTGAATGAAATCTTAGAAAAAATAGAGTTAGTAGACATGTGGAGAAAAATAAATAGGAACAAAAAGAAATATATCTTCTTTTCAGCAGCACATGGTACATTCACAAAAATTGACCATGTATTAGGGCATAAAAACATTGCAAACAAGTGCAAAAGAGCAGAAATAAGAAATGCAACTTTCTCAGATCACAATGCAATGAAAATAATAATTAGTAAGGGAACATGGAGAGGTAAATCAAAAATTAATTGAAATTAAACAATACGATTCTCCAAAACCAGTTAGTTAAAGAACAAATTGTAGAAACAATTAATAACTTCATTGAAGAAAATGACAATGATGAGATATCCTTTCAAAACCTATGGGATGCAGCCAAAGCAGTACTCAGGGGGAAATTTATATCCTTGAGTTCATATATTAACAAATTAAGAAGGGCAGAGGTCAATGAATTGGGCATGCAAATTTAAAAACTAGAAAGTCAACAAATTAAAAATCCTCAGATGAAGACTAAATTAGAGATCCTAAAACGCAAAGGAGAAATTAATAAAATTGAAAGTCAAAGAACTATTGATTTAATAAGACTAGAAGCTGGTATTTTGAAAAAAAAAACAAATAAAATAGACAAATTACTAGTTAGTCTAATTAAAAAAAGGAAAGAAAAAAACCAAATTGACAATATCCAAGATAAAAAAGGAGACCTCACCTCTAATGAAGAGGAAATTAAGGCAATCATTAAAAACTACTATGCCCAAGTATATGGCAACAAATATGGCAATCTAGGTGATATGGATGAATACTTACAAAAATATAAATTGCCTAGACTAAAAGAGGAAGAAATAAATTACCTAAACAACCCCATATGAGAAAAAGAAATTGAATAAGCTATCAAAAAACTCTCTAAGAAAAAATCCCCAGGTCCAGATGGATTCACAAATGAATTCTATCAAACATTCAAAGAATAACTAATCCCAATATTAAACAAACTATTTGACAGAATAAGCCAAGAAGGAGTTCTACCAAATTCATTTTACTACACAAACATTGTACTGATCCCAAAGCCAGGCAGCTCAAAAACAGAGAAAGAAAACTATAGACCAATCTCCTTAATGAACAGATGCAAAAATCTTAAATAGAATACTAGCAAAAAGATTCCAGCAAGTCATCACAAGGGTTATCCACTATGACCAGGCAGGATTCATACCAGGAATGCAAGGATGGTTCAATATTAGGAAAACCATCCACATCATTGACCATATTAATAAGCAAACACACAAAAATCACATGATTATCTCAAAAGATGCAGAAAAAGCCTTTGATAAAATACAACACCCATTCTATTGAAAACATCAGGAAGTATAGGAATAGAAGGGCCTTTCCTAAAAATAATAAATAGTATATATCTAAAACCATCAGCAAACATCATCTGCAATGGGGATAAACTCGAAGCCTTCCCAATAAGATCAGGAGTAAAACAAGGATGCCCATTATCACCGTTATTATTTAACATTGTACTAGAAACACTAGCAGTAGCAATCAGAGAAGAAAAAGAAATTGAAGGTATTAAAATTGGCAATGAGGAGACCAAGCTATCACTCTTTGCAGATGATATGATGGTTTACTTAAAGAATCCTAGAGAATCAACCAAAAAGCTAGTCGAAATAATCGACAACTTTAGCAAAGTTGCAGGATACAAAATAAATCATCAGCATTTCTATATATCTCTAACCCATTTCAGCAGCAAGAATTAGAAAGAGAAATACCATTTAAAATCACCCTAGACAATATAAAAGACTTAGGAATCTATCTGCCGAGACAAACACAGGAACTATATGAACACAAGCACAAAACACTCTCCACAGTTAAAACTAGATCCAAACAATTGGAAAAACATTCATTGCTCATGGGTGGGATGAGCTAACATAATAAAAATGACAATCCTACCAAAATTAATTTACTTATTTAGTGCCATATCCATTGAACTACCAAAAAACTTCTTTACTGAATTAGAAAAAACCATAACTAAGTTCATTTGGAAGAACAAAAGACAAGGATATCCAAGGAAATCATGAAAAAAAAAATATGCGACATGAGGAGGACTTGCAGTCCTTGCAGTCCCAGATCTCAAACTATACTATAAAGCAGTGGTCATCAAATCAATTTGGTACTGGCTAAGAGACAGAAAGGAGGATCAATGGGATAGACTTGAGGTAAATGACCTCAGCAAGACAGTCTATGACAAACCCAAAGACCCCAGTTTTGGGGACAAAACTCCACTATTTGATAAAAACTGCTGGGAAAATTGGAAGACAGTGTGGGAGAGGATGTGGTTTGGATCAACACCTCACACCCTACACCAACAAACTTAGAATGGGTGAATAACTTGAACATAAAGAAGGAAACTATAAGTAAATTAGGCAAACACAGAATAGTATACTTGTCAGACCTTTGGGAAGGGAAAGATCTTAAAACCAAGCAAGACTTAGAAAGAGTCACAAAATGTAAAATAAATAATTTTGACTACATCAAATTAAAAAGGTTTTGTACAAACAAAACCAATGTAACTAAAATCAGAAGGGAAGCAACAAATTGGGAAACAATTTTCATAACAAAAACCTCTGACAAAGGTTTAATTACTCAAATTTACAAAGAGCTAAATCAATTGTACAAAGAAATCAAGTCATTCTCCAATTGATAAATGGGCTAGGGACATGAATAGGCAATTTTCAGAAATCAAAACTATTAATAAGTACATGAAGAAGTGTTCTAATTCTCTTATAATCAGAGAGATGCAAATTAAAACAACTCTGAGGTATCACCTCACACCTAGCAGATTGGCTAACATGACAGCAAGGAAAATAATGAATGCTGGAGGGGATGTGGCAAAGTAGGAACATTAATTCATTGCTGGTGGAGCTGTGAATTGATCCAACCATTCTGGAGGGCAATTTGGAACTAGGCCCAAAGGGCGATAAAGGACTGTCTGCCCTTTGATCCAGTCATAGCACTGCTGGGTTTGTACCCCAAAGAGATAATAAGGAAAAAGACTTGTACAAAAATATTCATAGCTGCACTCTTTGTGGTGGCCAAAAATTGGAAAATGAGGGGATGCCCTTCAATTGGGGAATGGCTGAACAAATTGTGGTATATGTTGGTGATGGAATACTATTGTCCTAAAAGGAATAATAAAGTGGAGGAATTCCATGGAAACTGGAACAACCAGGAAAACATTGTACACAGAGACTAATATACTGTGGTACAATCAAATGTAATGGACTTCTCCACTAGTGTCAATGCAATGTCCCTGAACAATCTGCAGGGATCTAGGAGAAAAAACACTATCCACAAGCAGAGGATAGACTGTGGGAGTAAAAACAGCAAGAAAAGGCAACTGCTTGACTACAGGGGTTGAGGGAATATGATTGAGGAGAGACTCTAAATTAACACCCTAATGCAAATACCAACAACATGGAAATGGGTTCAGATCAAGGACACATGTGATACCCAGTAGCATCACTCATCGGCTATGGGAGTGGTGGTGGGAGGGCGGGGAGGAAAAGAAAATGGTCTTTGTTTCCAATGAATAATGTTTGAAAATGACCAAATAAAATAATGTTTAAAAGTAAAAAAAAAATTCTTAACATAAAAACAATCTAAAATGAATGACATTGATTATATCAAATTAAAAAGGAGTTGTACAAACAAAACCATTGCAACCAAAATTAGAAGGAAAGCAACAAAATGGGAGAACATTTTTATAACAAAACTCTCTGACAAAGGTTTAATTTCCCAAATATATAAGGAACTAAGTCAAATGTACAAGAAATTAAGCCATTTCCCAATTGACAAATGGCCAAAGGATCTGAATAGGCAGTTTTCACATGATGAAATCAAAACTATCAATAATCACATGAAAAAGTGTTCTAAATCCCTCCTGATTAGAGAATTACAAATCAAAACAACTCTGAGGTACTACTTGACACCTAGCAGACTTGCCAATATAGCAATAAAGGAAAATAATAAATGTTGGAGGAGATATTACAAAATTAGGACACTAATACATTGCTGGTAGAGTTGTGAATTGAGCCAACCATTCTGGAAGGCAATTTGGAATTATGTCCAAAGTACTTTAAAAGAATGCATGCCCTTTCATCCAGCAATACCACTACTAGATTTGTACCCCAAAGAGATAATAAAAAGGGTTGTATAAAAATATTCATAGCCACACTCTTTGTGGTAGCAAAAAATTGGAAAATGAGGGGTTTCCCTCATTTGCGAAATGGCAGAACACATTGTGGAATATGATGGTAATGGAATACTATTGTGCTGTAAGGAATGATGAACTGTAGGATTTCTATATGAACTGGAAGAACCTCCATGAACTGATGAAGAATGCAACACTCAGAACCAAGAGAACATTGTACACAGAAAGTGAAACATTGTGGAAAGACCAAATGTAATGTACTTTGCCACTAATAGCAATACAATGATCCAGGACAACACCAAGGAACTTAGTAGAAAGAATGCTATCCACATGGAGAGAAAGAACTGTGGGAGTAGAGACACAGAAGAAAAACTTGTCACTTGTTTATATGGGTATATAGAATGATTTGGGGTTTTGGTTTCAAAAGATTGCTCTATTGCAAAAATGAATAATATGGAAATAGGTATGTATCAAGGTATACAAATCAACATTTGTATAATCCAGTGGAATTGCTTGCTGGCTCCAGGAGGAGGGAGAGAAGAGGGGAGGGAAAGAAAATGTATCATGGAAACATGGAAAACTATTTTTTAAGTAATATTATATAAAACAACTTATTCAGTCATTCTTCAATTAATGACAGGAACACATTTTTTAGACATAGCCAATTTGTGAATTTGTTTTGTTTAACTATGTTTATTAGAAGGAATGGGGGTTTTTCGGGAAGAGGGTGGCAAGAAGAGAAGTCATATTACTGATTTTAAAAAAAGAAAAGACAATGAAGTACTTTTTTAATGTACAGAAAAGAACAAAAGTCAGTTCAAAGGGATCATCATCAAGAAAACTATGGAACTAAAATATTGACTATATATAGATACCACAGTATACAGAATAGAAAATCACTGTAATATAAAATCCTTTATTCTGTTCTTCATATTATATAAAAATTCATATATGAAAATTTGTCAATGTTTGTCAAGTTCTGCATAACAAAAATTAAAATAAAAATTCTGAAAGGGGGGAGAAGAGAAATACTCAACAGAGAAATCCAAATATTTACTGAATTCTCTTATGTAAAATACTGCTTAAAATAACTGGATCATTGACTAGAAGCTAGGAAGCTTTTGTTAGGGTAAGAGTTATTACCAAGAGACCTGATGTGGATTTTTTTTTCATCTAACTGCTAAAAATATTTAAGATCAGATTTACATGTATAAATATAGACTTTTTTAGGTTATGCAAAATGTTTTCATTAAAAGTCAAATAAAAATTTATACAATAACAACATTTTAATTATAAGCAGTTCTGAAATACTTTTAAACATTGCATAAATGCAATGTTCAACCACAATTCCAGAGGACTTAGGGTGAAACATCCTATTTGTCACCTGACAGACAGCTGATGGCATAATTTTGAAACATTTTGTAGGGTTTAGGGACATGACCAATGCAGAAATTTGTTTTGCTTAACTCTATGTTTGAAAAAATAAAATTTAATTAAAAACATAAAATAAAAAAGAACATTAAGTAAATTATGGCAATGTTTCCAGGGGATTTAAATTGGCTCAAGTGTGCAACAGTTTTAGAATCACACATTTCTAGGGTTTTTTCCAAGGTGAATGCTGAACAAATTGAAGTCTACTCTGAAACTGAAATCTAAAGCTGCCTAGAAAGGTTTGAATTATTTATAATGGTGATTTTTTCTATATTGTTGATCAGTTATTGAGTACAAATTAAAATTTTTTCAGATAATTTAAGAATTCATATTCCAGAGCAGAACAATATAGACACTACTAGCTAGCATCCCTGATTGGATGATTCTCTTCAGTTTAGTTACTCTTTGTCACAAGGAGCCATCAGTCTGGAGGATGGTTGTTTTCTTTTTCTTTCTGAGAAATAATTTTGATATGAAAACAAAATACATCATTAAAAAATGTTTTTACAGATTTATGTACACGAATGCAGATATAACAGAACTAATATCCATTTACTAGTTTGCTTTTACCAGCAACTTGCTGGTAGTGGATGAGTAGATTAGTGACACTTTTCATTTCAAAGGTTCATTTTCTTATCCTTACTAAGAATTCTTAGGATAACAAAAATGATGTTTATTTTCTTAATCCCATATGTAATCTTGGAAACAAAGAAAACAAATACAATATAGCATTTTGCTTGACAACAAATACTGTTTAGATGCCCTCTATGAGTCTCTAATGAAGACCAACAGCAAGGAGTCAGGTATAATCTCTACCAATAACTAACATATTGCAACAATATAACAATAATTTAATATTCACAACATATTTTGGATATGAGAACCTGTCCAGAATGCTGACCTCCTAGAATAAAAATGTTTTCCACATTCCAGGTACATTTAACTATTTATTTAAGTAACTTATTTATATTTGTACTTTTTGAATGCATTTAGACCTGAGTAGCAACATTGTTAGGGTGCTAGATGAAGCCAAGGGAATTCAAGACAGCAACTAAGGGCTCTGAAAACAGCTAGGAAATAATAGAATATAACTACAATCCCATCACTGACAATTAAGATTCCCCCACAAGAAAGAAAGAATATGAACAAAAAAGAGGAGAATAAAAGTGAATGTGAGTTTCATATATTTAAGTACCCAAATAATCATTTTGGTAAATAATTTAAGTAAACACTGGTAAATAAATTGAACAAGGTCTGATGATTCAAGGAATAAATTTCAAAGGCTATATGGATCAAGATATTTTCTAATTGTGAATATTGTTATTATTTTTAAACTTTTATTTTATTTCATTTTATTTAATTAACAAACATTTATTTTCTTTTCCTCTCTTCCCTCCCATTAGGGGAGGGAAAAAAAGGAAAAACAAAAGCTTTGTAAGAAATATGCATAAAGCCAAGAAAAGCAAGTTCCCATATTGGTCTATATCTAAAACATACGAATAATTATTATTTATAGGAACAGTCAGGAATCAAGAGCTAAAAATTCAGGTTGAAGAGGAAAAGGGCGATTGGTGGATAACATGCACTGTGAGACAACTCTGTCTGCATTATAATTGTCTCAGTAGTTGATATTTGCATACTAGACTTGGAGAATACTGTATATGAAATACAAACACAGCAATTATACCTAAGATAGTCATTCACGATTCCAAACACTATCCCAAAACACATATTCAATAAGGTAACCTAGGTTCAGAAAGCATTTGTTCTGGTACACACATGTATAAATACACATGCAACTAAATATATGTTTTGTACACATTCACATAAGTTTTTCATATTTGTAAATTACTACTGCAAGTAACCATCACCTATCTGTCATTTTAAAATATAAACACATAAATGCATAATGGTTCTTTATTGTACACTCAAAAAGTGTTCTTGCATCTGTGGTCATTATTTCCAGAATATATAAAGTCCTCTGTCTGGAATTTAAGGTGCTTCACAATCTAGCTCCTGCCTGTCTTTTTTGGCTACTGACAATTTGCTTCCCTTCAAACAATCTACAGTACAGCCAAACAACCTACATAGTCTTCTCTGCCCCTGTGGCTTTGCACAGTTTGTCTCCTGCACAAACACTCTCCCCCCTCCCACCCCCTCATTCTTCATGCCACTGAAGTTCTACTTCCTTGCTCTTGAACCCTTAGCTTCCTTCAAGGCTCAGCTCAAATGCAGTTTCCTTTGGGGACTTTTCCCTTTTCTCCCCAGATAAATCCCTTCTCCAGCAAAAATTACTTTATATTTATTTATCTGAGAACATGTTATATCTTTCCAGTGGAATATAAGCTCCTTGAGGTCAAGAGACATTTCTGCTTTTTTTCATATTGCCTGACAATTAGCTGATGTTTAATAAATACTTGTTGACTGACTGATTCGCCAATTGGCCTCTAGACTCTGCCTTACTTCTGAGTGTTACATATTGAATTTGTTTCTGTGACTATTATTTTCCAGATATCTTCTTGTTGTTCAGTCATTTTTCAATTGCATCTGACTGTTCATGACCCCATTTGGGGTTTTCTTAGAAAAGATGCTGGAGTAGTTTGCCATTTCCTTCTCCAACTCATTTTACATATCAGGAAAATAAGGCAGACAGGGTTAAATGACTTGCCCAGGGTTACACAACTAATATGTCTCGGACCAGATTTGAACTCAGGAAGATAATCTTTCTGACTCCAAGCCCAGCCCTCTAGCCATTGCTCCACCTAGCTGCCCTTGTGCCACCTAGCTACCTAGATTATCTCTTGCTATTAGGATGTAGGTATATGCACAAAGTATCTGTAACTAAAGTACCATCCCTCTGCAAGTCATCCAAGCTCTAAAATTCTGACTTATTTTTTTGCTTATCCATCTCACTTATCCTCGAAATCCAATCAGTCAACAAGTTCTAATGATTCTTCTTCTGTAATGTTTCACATTCATTTATTCATTCATTTCCATTCCTACTGTCACCACTGTAATTCAAGCCCACTATTTCAATTTTGTATTATCATAAAATCCTTTTCAATCATCTTCCATATTTAATCTATCCTGCCCATATCCACCAGATAAACCTTACTAAAAATTATCTCTAAATAATTCTCAAAACTTCCCTAGTCCCTACAAGATAAAGTCCAAATTCCTTTACCTGCAAATCAAGGTCACCCACAAACTGATACTAATATAACATTCAAAACTTATTTTACAGTATTCCTCAGCTTGAACCTCTACTCTAAGCAGCCTGGTTACTCACTGTTAACTTGCCCATTCTGCCTTCATGGTTTTGTTGATGTTATTTCTCAAACTTATAATACAACATACATTGCTCTCTGCCTTTCTAAATCCTAGCCATCTTTTAAGGTTCAGCGTGAGTCCTGTCCCTTTCATGATTCCTGTTCCACACTGAAATCAAACAAGATATCAAAAGGCAAACTAAACTTCTTATTTAAATTTTCCATTTTTCTGATTACTTCTTGTCATCACTGGCCAATTGGTTGCCTAGATAGCAGTGCTAAGTGATGAATTTCTGTAATTACTCCAAAATTTTAATTGTATAAAGGCTTTTTTGCATAACCACAAATAACAGGTATCTATTATCTATCTATATGTGCATATGCATATATCTATATAAGATACAGATAGATATCTATCTATCTATATTACATAGAGTTATATTCAGGTATGTGCTAGTAGATGTTTTAATAACTAGCCCTTCAGGAGGAAAAATGCATTGTGACACACATTTGATTATAATTTTCATCATTAATATTTTCTGGAAACCATTTTTAAGTCTAAACAGTCAACAAGACAATAAATTGAACCCTGGTTTGTAGTGTTTGCTGATTCCTAAAGTGTGAATGCTCATACAGCTCTGGTGAGTAGGATCCAGCTGCCTCCAGCACACCCCTAGTTATATTACCCTCAAATATCCTCAAGTTATATTTGTCATTTAAAGGACACAAATCTAAAATAATTCTTCCTTCTCTTTTCACTTCTCTATTCCATGTTAAGAATTCTTTGAAAAATGAGTTTGTTATTATTCTTTCAAATCATTGTATAATTGGATATTCTCTAGAGAACACTGATTTGCAAGGTGAACTGAACTGAAATATAGTCCTGTGATATGGATTAAAGGATATTATCACTTCAATTATACTGACAAAAGGATTATCATGGCATATTCCTTACAGATGAATTCAGGCATGCATTATGAAAAAATGATGTCACCTAATTACCAGAATACATTACTAAAGAGGCTGCTAACAAAATCCACATTTTAAAATGATCATGCAGATACGAAAGTAACCTACAGCCTCTGTACTTGGATTAGACATAGTTACTTCATTATCACATTCAAGTAGAGGATTGATTTTTTACATTTATCTTTTACACATATTCCCCATAGGATTCTTTTTCTCAGAAAGAAGAAAATCAATCTGAATAACTTAAGAACTGCCTTTTAAAAATTGTTGAGGCCTCTATATTCCACTAATTTATTCTCATATTTGTGCTCCCTATTTATTGACTTAACAAAGTACAAACAGAAATAAACTATTCAGCAGTTCCTCACAATACTCTCCTTTTTCCCCTCCTTAGAACTGCATTTTATTTGAAGCTATTCTGCATCTTTCAACCTGTGCCACATTTCAATAACGACGATTTAATAATTACAATCATTCCCTTATTAGCTTGCCATTTCATTTTCCTTGGTCTATGGCACCCTATAGTTCAAGACAACAGAATCTCTTTGTTGATTAGTTATTTAAGACCAGCAACAATAACCATGCTGGAAAGAAAGGTACTTTGAGAGGATTACATAAGAGCCAGTTCTTAACAGCACCAAACTGAGAGCAGCAAATTACAAACCCAAGTACTTCGTAGCAAGTAACCAAATTGGCTAGTTGAAATGCTAATTGCCATTCAGCAAAGCTAAAGACAGACAGGGGACCTTGTGCTTCAAAGAATGACATGCATTTTTACTTCAGTTCTGCACCATTGTCTTGCTGAGAATTATTTGAAATCTATTCAGAAAGGTAGCTCTTTCCCTAACCTTTAAAAATGTGGGAAATTTCTTTGGCTCTAACCAGCACCACAGATCTGCTGATGTGCCAAAAAACCCGAACAGATGGCTGGATTAAGGCCATGTTAAACCCCTAATAAAGTAGCCACTAATAAAGCATGAAAGAGTTCAAAGCTCAAATATATAGGATCAATTCAGAAAATGTATTTGAGGGAAAAGTGTTTTGTACACCAGATGAGGCACTGAGTATAAGCATAATCAACTACTTTAATTTTTAAAACATGGACATCATCTGTTCTCTTGATATATATAGAATGTTTGTAAAGTTCAGAGGGAAAAAGAAATTGCCCTACCCCAAAAAACTAAAAATATACAAACCCTAAAATGGTCCATTAGCATAAATTTAAAACTAACTTGTTGAAAATATGCCAAGAACTCTGAGCACAATTCAGTTTTCTCCTTCATGCAAAACTGGGGCATTTCTGTTTGTACTTTATACAAACTGCGCATTTAAGAAATGCCTATTGAATGAATAAGTTTCTCGCCACTCCCTTTCCTAGATTTTCAAGTAAAGCCAATTTAATGTTACCATAATAGAAAAGCAAAATGGCTCTCAGAGTTACCTG
The DNA here is from genome assembly GCF_027887165.1 of Monodelphis domestica. Lineage (NCBI taxonomy): Eukaryota > Metazoa > Chordata > Mammalia > Didelphimorphia > Didelphidae > Monodelphis > Monodelphis domestica. Next base: position 469,617,209 of record NC_077229.1, on the reverse strand, counting down.
TTTAGTAGACAGAGAAATGTATTGGCTGTGTACAGTTTTCAGAACACAGTACATCACAGGGGCTCTGGGAAAATAAAAGTAGCTAGCTCCCTAACTCCACCCTCCTCCTCCTCCTCTGCCATGCTTCTTGTCAGGGTGACACAGGCAGGGGTATACTCAGGTGCAATGGCTCTGTGTGTGGCCCAACGCCCAGACATAATAGGAAGCACAGGGTTCTGTGAGAAGATGCCCTCCCAGCTGAATGTGAAAGGAGGAAACCAGGCATGCGTATCATGTGAGAAAAAGCCATTTGCCTGACTTTGTTTTGAATAAATTGTTTAAAAAAAAGAAAGAAAAGATCTGACCAATTCATTAATATTTTCACTTTTGTTCTGCATCAAATAGTCCAGTTTTATCAGCATATAAATATTTAAATGTTATGGTAAGAAAATCAATTTAAGTAATATTTTGATTTATTAATAATTTCAAGGGATGATAAACTTTAAACAAAATAGCTTTCATCCTTTCTTTCCAACAATTAATAGTAATGTAGGGTTAATTATACAGGCAACTGAATCATGTGATTTTTCACCAGAAATATCAAATGTTTTCATATGACACATTTCCATCCAGGTGACTAAAGAGAAATATCATTATTTGATAGATAAGAGCCCCAAATGCTTGAAATTAGGTACAAAGAAAGAAGATCCCTGAAAAATCTACACAAAGAAGGAAATGAAAGAAAAGTGTTTCAAGTTACAGATTTAGAGATAAGGTCCAGGAGAGTTGTCCCAAATAAATTGGTAATTAATTCATTCAATCAATATTTTACTGCCCAGATGAACTCTCATATAAAAGAGATAATCAACAGATAAACTTGAAGCAACTACAGACTCAATTCTGTTTTCACATCTCTTTAAAATGACAGAGGACACCATAGATTAAGGGATAATTAACAGATTAAGATAACCCAGGAAGACCTGGATTCAAGTCCAGACTTTCACACATATTAGTTGCATGATTCCATGTAAGACATCTAATCTCTCAATGCTCCCCAAAATACCCTTTGAGGCAGTAAAATGCAAAACAGTTGCCATCCTGCAGCACTGATAAGAAAGAATTACCTTCACTTTATACAAGCCTTACATAGAAGTCATAAGTCTACAACTACCCATCCAAATCCCTATGCTTTTCTGAAAAATTTTTAAAGAAAGGTTTTTCACTGGGTCAGGATAATCTGTGTTCAAATCCTGCCCCTGATGCTTGTTGGACTGTGAGCTCTTAGAGCACTAGCAGTGAGGTTTTTTTTCCCCCTTTCACTGTATCCTCAGGGCTTTTAGCACAATGCCTAGCATATAGAAAGTTTTTAATAAATGATTGTTGAGTTGCTGAAGGATTAGTTATATTATTTTGGGCAAGTCACCTAACTTCTGGGTGCCTTGGGACTTAACTATTAATACCCATCAATGAATAGAAAACCAAATGTTTTCCATACTCAGAATTAATTATATATATATATATATATACACACACACATATGTATAATATGAAAATGGACTATATCAGACATAAGAAAGAGAACAGGCAGATTTTTTTGTAGTCAATTTCACATAGAAAAACATTGTCATATAACTGACAATAATATAAGATCTCACATTATTCATTATTTATGATTTTAAAAGAACATTTTATTTGGTAAATCAAAAGATGGCCTTAAAGGATAGTCTACAAAAATGAATACCACACATAGATCAAAATCATGCAAACCCCTATGAAAAATATACTACTGAAATAATTTTGTTCAATAATTAACTGAATCTTAATGCCAGTCAAGGTGGAATATGCCCTGCATAAGGTCTTACTTAACAAAAGAATAGAGAAATAGGATTTTCATTGCTTTGGGGAACTAACAGGTGAGGAAACTTCCTCTATCCATGCAAGACAGCACCTTCTTTGCAACATATAGTCTTAGAGAGCTGCCAAGAACCCTGATGTTAAGTGTTATATTTAGTCACACAGGCAATATATCTCAGGAGCAGAACTAAACCCAGGTCTTCCTGGCTTCAATGATAGCATTCTAGGAACACTGTCTCCTAATAAAAGTAGATTTTCTATTGATGGTAAGAGCCTCAAAGTGTTCTTATGCTGATGCTATCAAACTAATTACACTTTGCTCCAGAAAACTATAAAGGCTTCTTCTCAATAAAATCCAAAATAACTCATAAGAGCTCTGTCTAATCATCGGTACTAGAAAAACAAAGTAAAAATGAATATTGCCTAGATTATGATATGAAGCACCGAATTACTATATATTAGTATATTTTTCTTGGTGCTATAGATGGACGGTTTAGATGCAGACCTGAGTAGTATAAGAACTTAAGGCTGGAATGTATTTGGGAGACTGAAAGTTTTTCAGTGATTCTCAATAGCTTGCTGCCACAAAACCCACCTCTTTCAAACTGCACAACAACAAAGCACACCATGGTCTTTGGAGAATCAAAATGACTTTTCAAAAGAACAGTGGAAAGATGCTTGGTGGGTATGAAGAGGCTACAGTAGATTACCAAAAAGTCACATGCATGTAAGATATGGCATAATAATTTTACCTAGTTGTAATAACGTATTAGTGAGACCTATATAAGTGAAAACACAAGATCTGATAAGAACAATAATAATGACAGTATTTATATAGTATTTTAGGTTTGCAAAGCATTTTGCAAATATCTTATAAAATGTCATAAATATATATCTAAGTGTCCAATAAGTGGCATAATTTTTAAATTTAGAACTTAGCCCATGACATTGCTTTTTTATTTAATCTTATAAAATAATATATAGTATTTTCTTTCATTCAGTTAAATAGCAATCTCAGGAAAATTGTATAATGCATGTCACCTCTCTGGGTTCTCAGTTTCTTCATCTATAATATGAGTGGTATTCGATTAAAGGCTCTCTGGGTTCCCTTCTAGCTCTGAAATTATACTTTATGTTAATACTACTCCCCTAGCCCTGTCTTTCTGAATCAATGAAAGATTACATAGAGTGTATCAAAAATCTTTATGCAGTTTTAAGCTTTAATAGCTAACCCACAAGACATATATGCACATATATTGTATATAACAAATATATACATGTACATATTCTTGATGAGTATTCTCTGCTTGGATCTTCCTAAAGTTTCATGGGAAGATTCCTTCTTCCTAACTGTAGAACATTCTCTTGAATAATAAAGGTTCAAGGGCAATTCAAAATTGAAAGTCTATGGGTCACATTTTTGCCATCCCTTTTTTCCCCGTTGATTACACAATTGGCCATTATAATGACATATGATAGCCAAATTGTATCTTACTCATTAGACTCATGAAAACGATGTCATTAAATGCTGAAGTTATGCTTGCTGAAGTTAAATAAGGTATTATTTGTTGCTTAAAAACATGGTGACCCAAAAGTTTCTGTAGACTTTTGTGACATACTGTATAATGAATCTATCTTAGCTCTATCTTATCAAATCAGGAGCTAATAATTTTATAGACTATATTTACTTGTTAGAGTTGAATATAAGTTTTGATTCAGCTAATTTTGGAATTATTCATCACAGTTCTATGAATCATGAAAACTTGCTCTGAACATCAATTTTTCAAAAACAGCATACCCCAAAAGTCCTTAGTAGTTTCAAGCTTTTGAAACACATTGTATACTTTTGATTTATCTTTTAAAATCATTATTTTAAAACTGGGTATTTTTGTTATATCAGTATAATTTCCATCTTAACAGTTCAAACTTCATTGAGTACTCAGTATACTACTATATTTTATTCAAAGTTAGTATTTGTCACTTAACCCAGCAAGTTAGCTCCCAAATTTTTTTTTTGTTTTTCTCTTCCAATCTGATAAAAGTTTGGGAGAGTAAATACATTTGCTGCTGTGTTCTATGTAGCAAGTGGAAAAAAAAAACTAGTATACATACAGATTTAAAGTAATGTTTATTTTTATCCCCTTACTTACTCCAACACTAATGAATTAGCTGCACCTTTTGAGATATGAGGTCAAGCAATAAACTCATTGTGGGTGCAGGTCACTTTAAACTATATTAATTAAGGACATGTTTAAGACCAAGTATTTTGTAAATTGTAAGCTCAACATTTAATAAAATTTTAAAACATTCTTACAAATAAAAAAGAAACCACTAACCTTATTTTTAAAGCATTTTTCAGACAGGTAAAAGCTGAATAGATTTCATATTTTCAAGTAGACTTTTATTTCTCAACATTAAATTAAAATGCAATCGTTTTAAAAGGTCACTTGGTGTTTCCAAGAAAGATTTTCAAGCAATTTTCAATTTGAAATCATACTTAGATATCTCAGAAAACAATCTAAATATTAACTATATGCAGTGGGTTTTGATGTAGAATTTATTTAGAACACACAGGAGAGTAATTTCTTCGAATATCTCGGTCCTTTCATTCTTACTAAACATTTGTGGAGTGATGCTCACAGTTTTCAACTCATTTTAGAAAGGAAAGAGAGAAAGAAAGAGAGAAAGAAAGAAAGAAAGAAAGAAAGAAAGAAAGAAAGAAAGAAAGAAAGAAAGAAAGAAAGAAAGAAAGAAAGAAAGAAAGAAAGAAAGAAAGAAAGAAAGAAAGAAAGAAAGAAAGAAAGAAAGAAAGAAAGAAGTTCACTGGATATTTCGTTGTCACCTTTTATATCAAACAATTTTTCAGAGATGTTAAGGCTTGCAAATTTGAAAAAGCAAAGGGTAGCAGGTTGTCGAGGGAAGCTTCGATTCATCCTCAAGTCAGCTTCCCTTCGTCCTCCCCACCCACCCCCGCTAGCTGGGGGCCACGACCTGAAGGGCGCTCAGCTCAGCAGCAGGACAGACCAGACAGAGACGCTTCTGTTGTCGCCAGCATCACTCCCCCAGCGCTGCCACTTACCCCCCGCCCTCTTGCAACAGGTGCAGTGGGGCTTGAGAATCTTCACGTTGGGGGAGCGCACAGACTAGAAGGTGGCGCTCCCAAATTGCACCCTCCTCCACCTGCCAAAGACTTACCTGGACCCGAGGACAAGGACATCCGTGTCCTATGGACAAAGCCGCTCGGAAACAGAGACTCCACTGCCACTTAGTCTTTCCCAGTTTGCCTTCTCCCCGGCTCCTGACTCTCTCCCGCTATCTGGATGCTTAGGCAAACTCGGTCCTCTTTCCTCCTCCCTCTCTTCCTCCCGCTCCAATAGAACTAGAGGCTCCTGGGGCTCAAAGTACCTGACTAGAAGAGCAGGGGTGGCCGGCCACAACAGCGCTCACTCCACTGCGCAGCAGGAACCAGGAGGCGTTTAATCAATCGACCGAAACACCCTGCTTCGGGCATCCCTAATGGTCTCTTCCAACAGAGAGGCGCCCTGGCTAGCTCGCTGGTGCGCGTGGCGAGGTTCTCCCAAGCTCGAGACTGTACCCAGCAAGAGTACATCGCGCTGCGTGCTGCTGGGCTGAAATCCCTCAGGGTGTGGGAAGCTGCCCCTTACCTGAGGAGGCTGCATCTCCTCCATCTGACGCTCCCCCCACCCCTCTTCGCCAAGAGCCTCACCCACAGAAAAGTCTGTAGCCAATACAGAATAATTTATTACGAAGAACTCTTTATGTGTTTTCTCGCTTGAAACTCCAAGGACTTTTGGGGCGGGCTGTATTTAAAAAAATTGATAGGCAAGTTTCCATGATTCATATAGCTTTAATGAAAGAAGCCTGGCCAAAAAAAAAATCAGTTTCATCACATAACTACTCATTTGATTTTAGTGTGCAGCAGATACAGAGATCAACTTTATTGGCATTTTCCATCCTCTATTTTCTGCACACCTCAAACAAAGCATATAAAATTTCATAAATTTTGAAGTCATACGTGTTCCACATAGCATTTTTATAGTACATACGGGACTTATCAGATTCATAGAATTTTCTAGTTGGAAGGGACCTTTGGGAATGACCTAAGCCAATTTTTTTTAATGCTTTAGAATGTACTAGGTGGCAACCAAAGGTAAATGGCGGGCCGGAAGTCAGGAAGACTCATCTTCCTGACTTCAAATGTGGCCTCAGCCACTTACTGCAGTGTGACCCTAGGCAAGTCACTTCACCTTGTTTGCCTAAGTTTTCTCATCTGTAAAATGAGCTAAAGAAGGAAATGGAGAACTATTCTTGTATGGCTGCCAGGAAAACCCCAAATGGGGTCACAAGGGGTCGGACATGATTGAGATGGAGCAGAGAAGTGACTTACTTCTGCTGATGTCAAAACTAATCAATGGCAAGAAGCCCAACAAGAAAATAGATCTCCCAAGGGTACACTTATACCTTCCACAGTCAGTCCTTGAAGTTTTGGCCACTATCCAAGGAAAAGAATTTTAAACTTGTTCCTGAAGGTTTAAGCCCAACACAGTAGAGGTAAAAAGGAGATTCAAGAAAGGTAAAGAAAAAAAGGGGCTTCTGCAATGGCAGTGGCCCCTCCCATGGGATGGAGCCTTGGCTCTTGCTTCCCATGGCATCACCATTGAGGCAGCCACTTCTAGTGTGGATTTCTCTGAGCTCCAAGGGTCATTGGGCAGAAATGGTAGGAGCCTGACTTCTATGTTTTCTGTCAGAAGGATGAGAAAAGAGAAGTATGGAAAAGAATGCAAAATTTGTGCCAACCTATTCATAGTGTTCCAGAGTTCATGTGCACATGACTTAAGATGTCCTCAATGTGCCAAACCAACAAGCCACAAAATGTCATGGCTTACTGACAGGGCCATGATGCAGAACTGCCCATTAGGGATAATATTCCTAAATGTTTTGTGAACAGAGAATACTATACCCAGAACCTTAGGTGAGAGATTTCTAACTCTGTTTCAGTTTCCTCATCTGTAAAATGAGCTGGAGAAGGAAATGGCAAACCACTCTAGTATTTCTGACAAGAAAACCCCAAATGAGGTCATGAAGAGTTGAAGAAAAAAGACAATGATCTGTTGAGAGGGCGAAAGCCATGTTCTTGGGAAGTAGATATCCTTAGTCCTCTTGGAAAACAAAGGAGAAGGAACAACAATACCATTGTGGAAGAGCTAAAGGTGAAACCCCAGGTTCTAGACAGGTTACCCTTCACAAGACTGCAAAACTTACCTTAAAAATAAAAAAGAGAAATTTATTAATTTAGAAGACTTGTTGAAAGGCCCGGAGACAGTTTTCAGGTGGAACACTGCCTCCCTGAGGAGATGGGGTTTGGGGGTTTTATACCCTTTTGACAAAAGGGCCTATGTGACTAGAGATAGGATGATGATGGCATATTAAAAGGTCTCTGGAACCTGAGATGGGTCATATGGTTATGTCCTATGCCTCAAAGTCAAAAGGGAATGAACTGTCCAGTTTAGAGAATAGTCAGATATCTGGGATATAAAATAGATACTTAACAGGAGAAAGCTAGGAGGTACTTATCTATACTCATCAAGAATGAAGGGAGAAGGGGCAGCTGGGTAGCTAAGTAGATTGAGAGCCAGGCCTAGAGATGGGAGGTCCTAGGTTCAAATTTGGTCTCAGACACTTCCCAGCTGTGTGACCCTGGGCAAGTCACTTAACCCCCAATTCCTAGCCCTTACCACTCTTCTGCCTTGGAACCAATACACAGCATTGATTCCAAGACGGAAGGTAAGGGTTTAAAAAAAAAAACTGAAAGGAGAGGCCAGAGGTGCTCAAAGTTACCTTCCCTGCACTACAAGGAAAAATGAGTCTTTTATGTACACTCACGGGTATTGGGGTGTCTAGGAGAAGCCTGTACCCTCATATCAATACCATTTACTAGTAACATGGTGCTCAAATTGGATCATACCACCCTTTATGACAAAGGGAATAATTTCCTCATCTTTGTTCCCTCTGGATGAAAGGAGAATGTAAAAAAAGGAAAAGGTTGTCTGAACAGAGGTGAGAGGCCTAGGGACCCTAACTCTCATGCTGATCAAACCATCAAAGAGCAATATTATGGTATTAATGATAAGTTAAGCTTCTAAAACTGGTTTCAACAATACCTCTTCTGGATCCACAAGATGATAAGACCATTAATTACAGCACTGTTTTTTTGTGGCCTGCAAGATAAAATCAGTGAAACTGATGATATCAAGAATCATTTTTACCTTTTTGAGGGATCCAAACTTAACAGTCGTACAGAAGCAACAGTGTCCTTTCTTTCAGTTTGCTACAACAAAAGCTGCAGAGATTGCATCTGAGAAGTCCTTCAGCAAACTGTAAATAGGGAAAGGCTTAATGTGAAATGGGGAAGATCCCAGGCAGCCAGAGATAAAGAAAAAGAGTGAATTAAGCTGGAGCCTGTCCCAGGACTTCCTGAGCTCTTCCTCCTCCTCTAGAAGCTGAAGTGTCTGCCGATTATTTTAATCTTCTTCCTAGGAGTCCTCTAGCAGTAATAAATAATGCCTTTCCCCCTACTCCTGGAACTGCACCTTCACCCCCCCCTCCCACCAGATTTGGGACCACACATGTTCCACCCCATAGGACCACCACTTTGATTCAAGCACCAGAATCCATCCATTATCCTATCCAGGATCCCCAGAGGATAGGGGAAATCATATCACACCTGATTCTGATCCTGCTATAATGATTGGCCTCTGAGGAAGGAAAGATGCTTTAGAAATGTAATTCATAAATCTTGGAGAAAGAAAGGAAGGGAAAAAAACAACAAAACAACAACTTACATTGAAATAGATTTTATATGGCCTAAGTGCTTTTCTCTCTTTGGGGGGGGCACAATCTTCTCTAGTTATTTATTATCATCTTGACCACTTTAAATATCACTTTTTTCTTTTCTCTTAACAATACTCTGAAGTTAATAATCCAAGTTTTAGAATTCACAGTTTATAAGTAGATGTAGGATCAATGTTCATTTGAACAAACATTTATTAATGCCCTAAAGTGCAAAGAACTATGCCAGAAGTTGAAGATACAGAGGCAAAAAACAAAAACAAAAACAAAAAACACAATTCCTGTACTCAAGGAGCTTACATTTTTGGGAGGGGAGAACACGATGATACAATATTTACTAAGAGAAAAAAAGGCATTTTGATAAAGGAGAGAGCACTACTAAGTAGGAGATTAGGAAAGACTTCTGGTAGGAAGTAAACCTTGAAAGAAGCTCAGATTTCATTCACTTCTCTTACCTCTTTCTTATTTATTTTTTGGTTTGATGTATCTAGTTCTGAGAGAGGAAGGTTCAGGTCTCCCACTAGTATAGTTTTTCTATCTATTTCATCCTTGAGCTCCACTAGTTTCTCCTTTAGAAATTTGGATGCTATGCCATTTGGTGCATACATGTTGAGTACTGATATTTCCTTACTGTCTATACTGCCTTTTATCAGGATGTAATTACCTTCCCTATCTCTTTTAACAAGATCAATTTTTACTTTGGCTTTGTCAGATATCATGATTATGACTCCTGCCTTCTTTTTATCAGTTGATGCCCAATAGATTTGGCTCCATACTCTTACTTTTACCCTATGCGTGTCTATCTTCCTCATGTGTGTTTCTTGTAGACAGCATATGGTAAGGTTTTGGATTCTAATCCACTCTCCTATTTGCCTGCGTTTTATGGGTGAGTTCATTCCATTCACATTCAGAGTTATGATTACTAGTTGTGTATTTCCCAGCATTTTGATTTCTACTCCTAGTCCTGCCTTTTCTTCTTTCACTATTTCCTTCTACACCAATGTTGTACTTTTAATCAGTCCCCCTTATTTTACTTCCCTTACTAATCCCCTCCCTTCTTAATCCCCCCCTTATTTTCTTTACAGTCTTTTTAAACTACTCCTCATCCTCTCCCTCCCTGGTACTGCTTCCCTCCCCACCAATCCATTTGTTACCCTTCTACTTCCCTATAGGGCGCAAATCAATTCTATGCCCCAATGGATTGGATTGTTCTTCCCTCTTTGAGTCAATTTCAATGCACGTAAGAGTTGAGTATTTCCAATCTCCAACCTCTTTACCCTTCCAGTGTATGATGTTCTCCCCACTCCCACCCTGAGCTTCTTTGTGACATATAAATTTACCCCCTTTTGTCTCTTTTCCCATTTCTTTTAGTATCAACCATTTTTTAGCTCTAGTTGTGTGTATACATTTATGTATACAATACACAAATGTATATGTATTTATGCATACATATATCTGTATACATATTTATGTCTTGGCATTTCATCCTATATGGTTTGTCACTGTTCCCTCTAAGTGTAATTCTTCTAGCTGCTCAGGTGATAATAACAATTTTTAAGAGTTACTAATGACCTCTTTTTTTATAGGGATACATATCATTTTAACTTATTGGGTCTCTTAAAAAAGAATAGTTTGGGGGGGTTGGTTTGGTTTTTCTGTTACGGTCTTGTCTTTTCTTTACAAATTCTTGGAATTCTTCTATTTTGTTAAATGTCCATACTTTCCCCTATAAGAATATAGTCAGTTTTGCTGGGTAATTGATTCTTGGTTGTAGACCTAGTTCCCTTGCTTCAATGCTTTTTTGTCCTTCACTGTAGATGCAGCCAGCTGTGTTATCCTTACTGTGGTTCCATGATATCTGAATGACTTCTTCTTGGCAGCTTGTAATATTTTTTCCTTGGTCTGATAGTTCTTGAATTTGGCTATAATATTTCTAGGTGTTGTCAGTTGGGGATTAAGTACAGGAGGTGATCAGTGGATTCTTTCAATCTCCACTTTTCCCTCTTGTTCTAGAATATTGGGACAGTTTTCTTGGATAATTTCCTGTAGTATGATGTCCAGGCTTTTTCTTTTGTCATGATCTTCTGGTAGACCCATTGGTCTTAAGTTGTCTCTCCTAGAACGATTTTCTAAATCTTCTGGTTTTTGAATGAGGTGATTCATATTTTCCTTGATTTTTTCATTCTTTTGATTTTGTTTTATAGTGTCCTGCTGCCTTGTGAAGTCGCTTTTTTCTAGTTGTTGTATTCTGGATTTTAAAGACTGAATTTCTTCCCTGGCTTTTTGGTCATCCTCCTTCTGGTCTAATTTTCTTTGGAGATAATCTTTCATCTTCTCTGCCTCATCTTTCATTTTTCTTTACCTCATCTTTCATCTTCTTTGCCTCATCTTTCATCTCCTTTGCCTCATTTTCAAGCTGATTAATTTTGGCTTTCAAGACACTGTTTTCTCTTTCCAGATGACTTATTTTGCTTTTTGAGTTCTTTTCCCAGTTGTCTTCAGCCTCTCTTAATTGTGTTTTGAATTATATTTTGAGTTCTTCCAGAGCCTATATCCAATTTTCTGGGTTTTCTGGTTGTTGTTTTTTTTTTTTGCTTGCTGTTCCCTTATCCTTCTCTGTTCCATTTGCTCTTTGTTCATTGCCTGTATAGAAGCTATCTTTTGTAATTTCTTTTTTCTTTTTCTGTTGTTTGCTCATATTTACCCCTTCTTTACTCCCTGAAGTTGCCTGAGCTCTTGCTCCTTTCATTTGTGTGTGTGTGTGTGTGTGTGGTTTTGGGCTTTTCTTTCAGCCTTCAACCTTGGAGTTTTGTCAGCAAATCTCTTAGCTCAGTCTGTGGGGGAGGGATGTTGGAGCTTGAGCTTCCCTGTCCTCTGGAGGCTTTGATGGGATTAAGTCTGGCTGAGTTGTTGAATATGCCCTGAGGCTAAAACCTCAGGAAAGGGGGAGGGGTGCAATATGGAGTGTCTCTACTGCTGCAGCTATGCCTCCTACTCTGCGCTCTGAGTTTCTTCTCTAACTGCTTCCCCACTGCCTGTGTTGGATGCTCTGAGCCTGGCACAGCTTTGCCCACAAGGTACTCCCTCCAGACCAGCGCCTTTGCCCACCCAGAGGTTCCAGCTGATGCTGGAGACTTAGTGCTCTAGGTGGGGGAGGGGTCCTGGGACCTTCCTTCTTCCTTCCCCTTAAACTCAAGTGTTCTCAAATTCTGGTTTTTGGGGTCATACCTTTTGAGTTGAGTCTAGCAGGAGGGTTCTTTGGCTCTGTCTTGTTGTTAGGTATGATTTTCAGTCCCCTAGGAGCATTTAGTTTGTAATCAGTGAGGAAAGGTTTTCAGAGGTCTGAACCTTTGCTGCTTCTATGCTGCCATCTTGACTCCGCCTCTATTGCTTGAAAGAAGCTGAGGATTCTAAGAAGCAAGGGTAGAGTGAAAGTATAACCATGCAAAAGTAGAGATGGGAAAATTATTCAGTGTCTGGGAAACAAGAAAAAGACAAATTTGGCAGGAATGGAGAGGCAACGAAGGGGGGGAATGGAAAATAAATATCTTGGGGTTGAGTAACTAGACTAAATGATGTCCATCATTTCATAGCAAATAAGTTTCAGCTGGGACTAAAACTCTGTCTTCTTTTGGCAATGCATTGCTTCATTTTGTTTTTCCCTATTCCCCTGCCTTTCTTTCTTTTTTAAACCCTTACCTTCTATCTTAGAAGACAGAAGAGTGGTAAGGGCTAGGCAATGGGGGTCAAGTGATTTCCCCATGATCACCCAGCTAGGGAGTGTCTGAAGCTAGACTTGAACCCAGGACCTCCCATCTCTGGCCCTGTTCTCAATCCACTGAGCCACCCAGCTGCCCCTGCCCCTGCCCCTGCCTTACTCTTGCACAAAACCAATTTGAACTGTCACTTGGAGTACCACAACATTTCTGGATGCTATACTTTAAGAAAAATAAATGATTTGAAGAATGTGCAGAAAGGTACAACTGAAATATCCAAATGAATTAAATAGCTCTAATTAATGAAAAATTAGAATACTTCTTCCTAGAGAGACAAAAACTTAAAACTACATGTTGTTAGAGCTGAAAGGGGATTAGATATAAATTGATAAATGCAGTTACTTGTCCAAAGTCAACCAACTACTTGATAACACAGTCAGAAATAGACCCTAGGTTTCTACTTGTGGATTGTGAGTAGTCAATTTAATCAAAACTGTTGAATCCATTACTAATGTAGACACAGTTTGAAGCAGGACAAGATACTGAGGGAAAAGTTTTCTTGTCATCTATATTGATTATTCATTATATTTTCAACTCACTGTTACATCATGTTGCTAGTAGTGGGCAAGATTTATGTCTTGGCTCAAATTTGTTTTGGTCAAATTCAATGGAATACTGAAAAATTAAGTCTTAAAATCAAATATGCCTTGTTTTGTTTAATTCCAAAAGTTAGAATTTGTCTGAATGTATCTGCTGAACGGTGCAGTCCCCTATCCCTCTACCCTGCCTCCCCTGCTACTTGGAAACCCTAGGGTAGAAATCTCTGATAAAAGGAGGTAAGAAACCAGCTATAGAACCTTATGTACTAGAACTGCCTTATTCTCTGATGACATGGGTCTACCAACTAATTATTAAAATCATCCTCAAGGATACAGTCTTTGAATTGTGAACACTCAAACTTTTGTAATGTATCTCTTCCTCAAAAGAAATCAGAAATCACATCAACCAGTCAGGATCTCTTTATCCAAGTTTTATTCTAATAAGCATATGATAAACTTGGCCTACCTATAGATAAATGGCCTTAAGAAGTCCTGAGACTTTTCTCAAAGCAATAACTCACAGCGAATTGTCTTAATTTTTGTCTCTAATTGTCTCTAATTTTTCTTATATCGATGTATTGACCTTGCTGACCATAGACTCCTTGATTCTTTGCCACTACTTGAAATGCAGTTACTGACTCTAAGATTGGCAGACTTTGTCCTCATCTCTTGCTACTGCCATTACCCCTGTTGACCACAGACTCTGACCTTTTCATTGCTTAACTGATTTATGTCTTCTTCACCTTCACTAATAGAACACTCTGTCATTCCATCTGGCATAAAGCCTACTTTTGCTCACCTGGGTGCTCCCAATCAGCCACACCCACATGCTTTGGCCTACATGAGTAATTAAATCCCTAGACATAAAGTTGTGTCATTCACCAAGGTCCTGCCTCCCTTTCATAGCTGTCTTTAATCTGCTATTCTATTTTACCTCCTCATTACCTGCCTATAGTTTGGATTAGCCCCACTGCTCTCTCTGCTGGTTTGTATCTTCCTAGTTCTTACCCAACTTTCTATCAGCATCATTTTCTGATAACTCTTTCCCTGACCATTATTATTTAAATATATATTCTTATTCTCTCTGTCCCACTGACCTCTGACCTCATACCTTCTTTGACATACTATCATCTGATCTTTTCCATTCCTGACTCTTAACCCAGTGAAAGAACTTCACAGAACTTAGCTTAGTTAAAACATAGTATTTCCCTTCACAGACAAGTCCTAGACTATCTTTCCTGCATTATTTCCCCAAGCCACCACCCCTTATGCCTACCCCACTGTTCTCCTGGATTTCATGATCTCTAGAAACTCAAAATGCTGCAGGATAACATCAACTCAAAATTGACCCCACCAGGAACCCACTACCCATCCTTCCCTCTGTCTGCTGAAGAAGGTGGGAGGGTAGGCAACCTCTACCATTTAAGGAGGGCCTCCAAGACAGTGACTTCACTATTTCCCACCCCAGATGCAGAACTTTATCATGTCTTCTGTATCCAGTACCCTTTTCCCTTACTTTTCAGATTCTTATGTGTTTTCTTCCCTCGTCAGATTGTGAGTTTCTTGAGGCCAGTTTCTTGAAGTCTTTTGCTTTTTATCCCTAGTGCTTAGCAGAGGGCCTGGCACAAAATAGGCATTTAAATGTTTATTGACCGTTGACTAAAAAAACCATTCAGGAGAGCAAATTTTCTCTGAACCTCTGAACATTCTCCCCATTTGATTTGATTCTTCCCTTGTATTGAAATATTATCCCATGGGTAAAAAACTCACTTTCTTCATTATGTCTACCTGCCTACCCAAATTTGATGTGTTCTCCCCCTCCTCCGAATTTCTATAGGGCATGATGTCTGAACTACTTACTGACACTTATTGATACTTAATCATAATCAAATATTCACAAATCTCAGAGATGAACAGATATCAGGGATCATACAGCCAAAGCCTCACCTGAACAAGAATCCTTCTTACAATAACCTTACAAGCATTCATATAGTTTTTTTCCTGAAGAGCTCACTGACATGAGTGGGAACTCGGGATCTCCTGAGGGAGATCCTTCCAAAGAGATGGTTCTCATTATTAAGAGTTTTTTCTTTACATCAAGCCTAACTGGTATAGCTGGAAATTATTACCTTAAGAGATTACCTGGCCAATATCTTCCTTTTGGCAGGGAAGGAGATTAAGGACTGGAGAAGTCAATTGCCAAGAACACAAGAATAGTAGATGAGTCAACACTAGAACCTACACAGTACCACAAGGATCACATCACAGTAACTCAAGGCTCTCTTTTACTTAACAAAGTCCCTGTAAAGGAAAAATTGAAAGAAAAAACAAACCCATGACAGCTGGCCACTATATCATTCTTAGAAAGAAATCAGTCTCTGAACAAAAGACTAGCTGGAACTGGTGAAACTTCACCTAAAAAAGATTGGCTAATGCCTCCAGGTCTGGAATTCACTCCCTCTTCATCTCAGCCTCCTGTCATCCTTGACTTACTTCAGGTTTGAGCTAAAGTCCTACCTTCTACAGGACTCTGTTCCAAGGCTACTTAATTTTCAGTACATTCCCTCTGAGATTATCTCCAATTTATTATGTTGGTATCTTGTGGGTAGATAGTTTGCATGTTGTGGCACCACATTAGAATGTGAACTTTTTGAGAACAGATTGTGGTTTTGCCTTTCTTTTTTATCCCTGCTGCCTAACACATTGCTTGGCACACAGGAAGCACTTTATAAACAAATTAAAAAGTAAATTAAATTGTTGACAACTTGAAGTGACTACAACATTCACAAGGAAGGCAGCCAAACCATCAGTAAGCAGAGGCTAAAATAGTGCTTACACAGTTTAAGTAGAAAACGGGAAGTAGACAACCTGACCTAAGAATTATGATCCACAGTTTCAGAAACATTGCTCAAGGACACCCCAAATTCCTAGATCAAGCTGAAACTGAAAATTTTTTCTTTAGCTAATCATTTCTTAACCTAGAGTCCATGACCTTTTAAAACATTTAAGTTTTATTTTCAGTTCTGAATTCTCTCCTTCCCTCCACTATCTCCCTCATCTATAAGAAGGCAGGAAATACACACTCATTATGCATATGAAGCCATGCAAAACATATTTCCACATTAGTCAGACTGCAAAAGACAAAAAATAAAGGCAAGGAAAAAATGAAGATAATATCCTTCATTCTGCACTCAGAGTTCAGTTCTCTCTCTCTCTCTGAAGATGGCTAGCATTTTTCTTCATGAGTCCTTTGGAACTGTCTAGGATCACTGTATTGATCACAGTAGCTAAGTCTTTCACTGTTGATTTTGTTAAATTTTGCTATTACTGTGTACTTAATACCAGCTCATATAAGTCTTCTGAAATTTTCTGAAACCATCTACTTCATCACTTTTTTTAGCACAATATTACTCCCTCTTAATCATTTGCCACAACTTATTTAGCCATTCCCCAACTGATGGACATCTCCTCAGTTTCCAATTCTTTATCACCACAAAAACAGCTGTTATCTATTAATAGTTTTGTTTATATGTTCCTTTACCCTTTTTTTTTTTTTGGATTTTTTGGAGTATGAGGCCCATTACCTTAAGATTTTTTTGATGACTGAATTTCAATATAATTAGTTTCCTTTATAATACTATGTATTTTATTTTATGCATCTTATTATGATTGAAATTCTCTGAAGACTATCTTAGTTTTATAATTATTAAATAGCAGAAAGAGAGAGAGACAGAGACAGAGAGTGTGACAGAGACACACAGAGAGAAAACAAGAACTATTTGGCTGACTAGCTGGAATCATGAGGGCCTGGGGCTGCCCAGCCAGCCATTAGGCTTCTAGCTGCTTGCTACCCTAGCAGCTGAGCAAGCCCAGAGCCAAACTTCAAGCCTCCTAAGTCCCTGGTTACAAGAAAAAAGAGACAACTTCCTGTCGTCCCTGTAAGGTCAGGCTCTTCAAGATGTCCCTTTCCTTCCAATATTGGAGGACTCAGACCTCAATATGGTCAAGAGGCAGGTCTTCTGGGTACCAAGAATAACTACAGGGCATTTAGAATGTCCACATGTGCACTTTTCTCTACATGACTCAGCCTCACTCAGTTAATTACTTCGCCACCCAGAGAGTTCTTATTTACAAATAAAGAACTTGTCTCCATTCTGCCTCAACCTGAGAGGAGAAGCCAGTTCATAGCTTTAGTCTAAAATCAAACTGAGTTTTAAAAGAAAAAGTTTGTTTTATGGGCCCAAAAGGGCTACAAATTAATACTAAATTTCCACAATTTAAAAATATTATTCTGGATAGGGGTCCATTGACTTTGCTAGACTTTCAAAGGGATGTGTGGTACCCCCCCCCAAAAAAAGATTAAAAATATCTACTTTAGATCTTCCTTAATTAAATGACCAGAAACAATCCCAGTGGACAGTGGATATTATAATTGCTCTAGAACTGTGGATCTTTTGCTAGTCTTGGCCCTCACTCCTAGTCTAAAACTACTCTAGATTAAAGTGAGTGCTGTATAATACATGTCCATGAGTGAGTTGTTCAAGAATGTGTTCTCAAGATATAGAAGTACAATCCCAAAGTATACAGTTTCATTTATCTGAGATTCATTGGGTAACAAAATATAATTACCACTCTTTGGAACTAATCTAAATATCCAACATTAAAAAAAATTAAGTCTACTGCTGTTAAAACAAATTAAAAAGTTTGATGTTAGCAAGGTGGCAGAAGTATTTCTTCAACAATTCTTACACTATACAATCCAGGGGGCAACTGGGTAGCTCAATGGATTGAGAACCAGGACTAGAGATGGGAGGTTCTGGGTTCAAATATGGCCTCAGACACTTCCCAGCTGTGTGACCCTGGGCAAGTCACTTGACCCCCATTTCCTAGCCCTTACCACTCTAGTCCTGACCTTAACCAATACACAGTATTGATTCTAAGATGGAAGATAAGGGTTTATATATATATATATATATATATATATATATATATATATATATATATATATATATATACAATCCAACTGGAACAGAATAAATATCAGATTAGAGAGGTTAAATGAGTGGTCCAGTGCCACATAGGTTGAAATGTGTCAAAACCAGCATTCAAACTTTAATCTTCCAGTTATAGCACAGAACCAATGTAGAATTACATTACTACACTCTGCATTGGAGATAAATTAGAAGATTATTAGACCTACAGATTTGTTCATGTCATCTTCCCAGGAAGTAAAATATAATGAAATAAAATTTGCATCTAGTTGATCTACTTTAAATTCTTGCTGGTGCTTGAACAAGATGGTAAGTGGCTCTCTGAAGGGTTAGTTAAATATGATATTTACTGGTAAGGTAAAATATTATTGTCACTTTGGGGTATAAAGAATTGATTTTCTTTGATTAAAGCCTTCAGTTCCTTTGACCAAGTAGTAGTCCTTCTAACCCTCCATAGATCACACTAAATAAGTTGAAAGGTTGCTTTTTGGAAGTTAAGTTGAAATGTAACCTAGAAGTACCTTTTTACTCCCAACTATTGCTTCTTTGTTAAATTTGAAAAAGTTCCTTTCTTTGAAGTTGAGAATATTTTGACATGATTTTTCATGTTCATTTTTCACCCTAAAATTCATAACTAAAATTCAATAACAAAACAAAAACATAAATGATTTTAACCAAATGTATTACATTTAAAAATGTTTAAAATGACATTATTCTCATTTAAATGTTTCAAAAAATTTCTGTTTTAAATATTCTAAATTAATCATTCTACCTGTAAAAACTTGGAATTATATGTTCTACTCTTGCAAATTTTTGTAATCAAAGTATCTAAAAAAATAGAGAGGTCATAAAATAAATAACTCATTTACAATACTTTTGAATTACCTTTTCTTTTCAATAGAATATGAAAATATATCATACTAATCAAGGCAAAGGCATACACAGAATTGTTAAGCAATTCCATTAAACACTTGCTTAAAATCAGATTACAGATAAATGGATTCATTGTGCTCCAGGAAATTGATCTCTTCTTATAAATCTAAGAAAAAAAAATCACCAAATAATTCCCATGATGCATTTATGATATACTGTATGATTGTACCTTGTGTCCAGGAAACAAATTTTCTTGTGTATTATGTAGTGCAGTGTCACTATTTACTCCTAAAGGGTGACAAAAAAAGGGTGAATTTTGTCTTTTATGGGAAAGTATGTTAAACAATTAGTTTCTTTAGTTCAAAGAAAAAAATCTTTACAGAATGCCTAAGGTTCTATTCAGGTCAGCAATAAAAAGTTTCCATTCCTCAAGAAACAGCATATCTCAAGACCATTTTCCTTATAATTTAAAGGGGATTTAAAAAAGAAATCATGTAAGACCAGCTCATTCAATCTTTTTTAAAGTTGCTCCTAGTTCATGCCCACCATGTGTGGTGCTTCCCTGTGGTTTGTTATTTTACTTCAATGGCAGGGGGAGGAAACCAACAAAGCTCAGCAGCCACACTGCATATCACAATGTAACCATGGAAGCATTTGTCCACTTGTCAGAGTCCCTTGAGAATGATTCAGCCATTCATTTCATTGAATCAATATTGAAGCTTTTAAGATTTATGACTTTAGGTTTGCAAGAAAACTAATAATACAATTTCTTCCTTTCTTAGCATACAGTTCTTGTTGAAAGTAGATTACTAGAATTTTTTACCATATTTTATTGATGGATATGGACTCAAGGACTGTGTATCTCCTTAGAAGAATCGCTCAATAGTATATTTGCATTAACATTCAGGGGAAAAGAACTTTTAAATTTTTCAAAGGCATTCTGTGTATATGTGTGTGTGTGTGTGTAGATATAGATATAGATATAGATATAAAACACCTTCAGCAGAAAGATAAGAACCATAAATTAGAACCAAGGATGAAGTACATATTATAGTCTACTTAAATTATGCTCCATTTAAGTAACTTTTAAGCTAATAACTACTTAAATGGGGCATGATATAATACAATAATATAATGGGTCACAGTAGCAGTCTTTTGGTGTGAAGCATTTAACATTTCTCTTGGATTATAGTCTTCCTGACAGAGGGGGAAAGTGTTGTCAGCAAATTTTTAAGATTCAATTATTTGTAATTTCTTTTTGACTAAAATAAGAAACTTCTAGAAAAGTCAAAGGTTTTAAAATTAAAATATTAGTCTTTTTAAACAAGTATTACAATTATAAATGGTTCTAATGGGTTCGATTGCACAGAATAAGTTGACTTTCTAAGTTTCTATGTTCAATATATCCCTTTTCAACAGAAATAACTTGCTATATTTAAGTGATATTGTGGTTAATGATACTTCTATTTGGCCACACTAATTTTGGAACTTTGCTGCCCCTTTAACATAACATGACCTCGAAAAATTGGAAAGAGGTCAAGTGTATCTTTGTTGTTCCTCATATTTATCTTAGGCGCTCCTTGTTACCTGTAGCCCTTTCTTGTTTACTATTCCACATTCTCAAATACCCCATCTATCTAGAGATTATTTACTAAAACTAGCAAATATACTCAATAAACCCATGTTTTTTAGGAATAACTGGGTCATCCACCTATTTTTCCCCATTCCCCCGTCAATCAGTCAACAAGCATTATTATTAAGACCCTACTATGTGTCAGTCATTGTGTTAGGGAGTGGACAGTTGAATTTGTCCCTGGAAATTACTTTCTGTAAAGAATTTTTTCTTATTTAAGTTTTTCAAAATGAGTCATCTAGAAGCAGCCTTCACTTTCATTGTCAAACCCACAAAATATCTAATAAATTAATAATCCAAATATTAAGTCATATGTAAAGGTGGGCTGTGTCAGCCTAAGCTTAGAACTAGCAGGATCTTTTGATGTCCTCCCAAGTCCTGCCTGGATGGCCTCCTAATCTACCAATATATACAGGCAAATGTAAAGCTGAAAAGAAGCTTGAGATCCAGTGAAGCAGACAATGTGGAGTCCTACTTCTGCAGGCAAATGGATACAGTGGTGTCCAGTTCTGAGATTTCATCAAGTGAGTTTAAGTAGGTTTGGAACCAAGAAGCCACACTGAAAAATTTAAAGATGCAATCCCTACAATTTTAAACAGATTTTTCCCTTTGTTTTATGTAATATCATCTCCCTTGAAAATTATTTAGTGTTTCATATATATAATGTGGGGAAGGTCAATTTGGAAATTTATAAAAATTTTCTGATTATAAGTAGTTTTGTTCACATTTTCTGTGCTTTTCTCATTTGGGGTTTTGTTTGGTTTTAAGGAAAGGGTTTTAAGATTGTTTCACAGTGCATTGTAGAAACTGCCTTTTAATGTTCAAAGCAAAATGCAAACCTTCTTTACCTTACCTTAGTAAAAAAAAATAAAAAACAATAATGCAAAATAGAAAATAAGCTATGTTGGTCAATTTCTGATAACTGTAAAATAATGGGGGGTGGAGGGCACTGTTTCAAAGAAAATCATCCTCCAATGAAACCAGTTATTATCCTAAGCTTTAACTTTCTCCCTTTTCCCACTGTCATTTTGTCAATAAATATTTATTAAGCATTAACACTTGGCAGATACTGTGCTAAATGTTGCATATATAAATACAAATAAAAAAGATGACAGTCTTTGTCCTCAAGAAGCTTACAATCTAATTGAGAAGACAACACATAAAGGAAGGTGAAAAGAGATACCCGACATGGGGTATATAATGTATACTGCCAAAATGTATAAGAGACTATAAATACTGTAACTTTAAGATATTAAAATATTAAACTTTTTTGTCATTCTCCCACCAAAAAGAAAGAGTATTCCAGAATACTATAAACATACAACTTCAGAAAGACAATGTAAATCATGATCAAATTTTATGTAGAATATTTTAGTTGATAACACAAGGTCCTCTATTGCTATAGCTACAGAGATATGTGCTACTGGTGGTAATGGAAGCTAAAGGAATATCTGAGAATTATCTAGGCTATAAACAAACAGTTCTCAAAAGAAGAATTGCACATTCTTAAGAACCACATTAATAAAAACAACATGAAAGAATGATTCAAGTAATTCCTAAGTGGAAAAATTCAAATCAAAACAACACTGAGATCTCTGGCACAAGAAGTGGGAATAGTCAAAGTTCAAGGAGAGACACACACATTAATACGTTGTTGGTAGAGCTATGAATTGTTATAACCCTTCTGTAAAGCAATTTGTCCATGGCCTTGGGACCTAGATTCTACTGCTAAGCTAATGCTTCAAGGAGGTAGTGACAAAAATAAAGATTCCCTAGATGTTGAAATATTTATAGCAGTGCTTTTTGTGTGGGGAAACAAAGTAGATGCCCCTAGGGGAATTGCCAGAAAAATTGTGGTACATGAATGTAAGAGAATAATATTATACTATAAGAAATAATGAATAAGATAAATACAAAGAAGCATGGAAAAGCTTATATGAACTGTCTAATATGAGCAAGAAAAAATATATACACAATGACTATAGCTGGCTCACTGGAAAGAACAACCATCTCAGAATAACCAAAACTGAATGTTACAAAACAATAAAGAATAAGTTTGGTCTAAAGGAAAAGTGAAGATGGCACCTTTTCTAGATGTTTTGTTCAGGCTGGGTCCATGAGAATGGAACACTTCATAAAGCACCAGATTTCATTAATATGTTGACCAATGGCACTGATTTTTTTTCCTTCTCCCTCTTTTTTGTTTTTTAAAGAATTCTTTGTGTACGGGATGACTCCCTGGGAGAGGGGAGGAAGGAATACAGAGGGGAAATCTAGGTAATGTAAAAATAGGACATTCAAGAAAAATCTAGGTTTGTGCATGTGTGTGTGTGTGTTTTTCAAGAAAATCTTGGGTTGACATATATTCACATGGAAAGGCAGCTTGAATTAGTAGAAAGGATGATAGACCAGGAGTCAGGAGACTTGTATCCATTGCTGTTACTGTGGATCTATATATACTTGATCTTAGAACCATAGGATCTTGAGCTGGAAGGAACCTTGAGGATCATCTAGTCCAATTTCCTCAATTTACAGATGAGTAAATTATGACTACGAAAAAAGAAATGGAGCTTGAAACAGTTAAAATACTGGTGAATCTCACAAAATTTATTTTAGCATATCATGCAAACAATTTATTTAATTAACACAGAACATTGTTATTTGTAAACTATGTGTAAATTTATCTTGTTTTAAATGGCAACCAATTCCCTGCTCTCTCAAGGGAAGCAATGCAATGTAATGTCTGGACCAATCAATTAAGTACTCACTATGTGCCAGTGATTGTTAAGGGCTAGAAATACAATTACAAAGAGAGTTCCAACTGTCATGATTATATTCTAAGGAGGGATATAACCCATAAAGGAGAATCATGATGCAAAAGGTATCTTGGTTTAGGAGGTCTTCCCATAAGTTTTCTTTAGATTCCTCTTAGTATCATGAGGATACCAATGGAGTATAAATGCTTTCTATTAATTACCATTTGCTCTTTATAAACAATAAACATGAACTATTAACAATAATAATAATTAGTAGTGGTAGTAGTGATGAGAAACAGCAGTAGTAGGGGGCAGTTTGGTGGCTCAGTGGATTGAGAGCCAGGCCTAGAAATGGGGTGTCCTGGGTTCAAATCTACCTCAGATACTTCCTAGCTGTGTGACCCTGTGCAAGTCACTTGACCCCCATTGCCTGGCCTTTACCACTCTTCTGTCTTAGAACTAATGTATAGTATTGACTCTAAGATGGAAATTAAGAGGAAGGAAGGAAGGAAGGAAGGAAGGAAGGAAGGAAGGAAGGAAGGAAGGAAGGAAGGAAAGAAGGAAGGAAGGAAGGAAGGAAGGAAGGAAGGAAGGAAGGAAGGAAGGAAGAGTAACAGGGATGAGAGAAGGAATAAACAGCCATCTTGGGTGTTGAGAAACACTAAGTTCAAGCCCTACATCTAACACATTTTGGTCAGGTCACTTAACTGGTTGGTGCCTCAGGTCATTCTCTAGACTAGGTTGAAGAGCAAATGGTGATCTGTTTTGGCAGAGTGAATTCTTTAACAAATGAAATCATATCACTAAAAAAAAATAAACTAATATTAAACAGAGATGCATGCATCTATAGATTAATTATAGTTATAAAAATAAAAGACTACACAAAATATTTCTCTCAAAAAGCCAGTAGATCTACCATTCGTATTAATCCTAGAAGAATTTGGGGGCTGAATCTTTCCATTCAGCAATGTATGATCGTATGATCGTGGCAGCAAAATTTTTAAATCTTCATAAACCAGATATGAATGTTTATAGAAACAAATAGATCTGGCAAAAGCTCTAATGCATTCTTGTATGTACTTCAGTGAAATGATAATTAATTAAATTTTATTTAAGATTAACTGACTTTCCTTAAAAAATAACATTTTTAGACTTAGAACTGAAAGCTACTTGATAAGTACAGAAATTCTTCTTTAGTATTTAAATACATGAAGGAAAAGCAAAAAAGTAACTTGCAGTATGGTTTTTCTTAACAAACTGTTTAGTGTATATGTGAAAACCAAAGCTGCTCTGAATGAAAACTGGCTCTCAGAAAAGGAGGCTCTATTCCTCTAGCTATATATCCCACAGAGTTGATCTGAATGTGAAACTCCCTTTGAAATCAGCAGGAATTCTGAGCTTCAAAATAATTTTGGAAGGACACAAAACCCAAGCAGGATTAAAGTCTTGAGAGCCTTGGGTTAAAAACAAACAAACAAACAAAACATGGTTAGGACCCAGAAGGAACCCTTCTTAGGGGCAATAATTACTAGAGTAAATCTAGTTTTCTTACGAATAGTTAAAGAAAGGGGCCCTAATAGCTGAGCTATGTAATCAAATAAAATATATGAATAATAGTTACAAACAAGTCATATTGAATAAAGAGATGAGTAATTACAGAATCTAAATAAATCATGCTAAATTGGAGGTAGCCTGTTACTGAGGAAAGAGTGCTAACTCTGTAGAACTAGGTTCAAGTCTTCTGATATTCAATACCTTGTGGTCCTGAGCACATTTATTTAATTTAATTTAAATTCCCTGGGTCTCAGTTTCTTCAGCTGTAAAATGAGATGAGTAAATTAGACAGACTGAGGTCTCTCCCTGCTCTTATTCTATGATCATACTCTCTTTTTGGCGATTAGATTCTTCTTTATTCCTCTCCTGGCTTTGTTCCTAACTAAATTTTTTCACTATGTCACAGCAGTCTTATTACCCTGAGAAGGGAGCCTTTACAGCACCCTTTCCTGACTGAAGAGTTATTTTTTGGAACCTCCCTTTGAGGAAGTGTTGAAGTCATTTATGCTCCATCCTTCACTTCTCTCCTGCCTCCTCTTCTATCAATACTTCTTCACCTTGCTCCCTCTCCCCAACCTCAGCCTCAGTTTTCTGCTTCTCATATGTGTTGTCTTCTGCAAATCCTGAAATTTCTCAGACTTGTGAATGTTAAAAATTTCCACATTGAGGAATCCTCCATTGGAACAAATTCCCTACTGGGAAACATTCCCCATTTTGATGTGAGAACTCGCCAGGATCAGAAACGGGAGGACCTCTACTCCACCCGTACTTAAGACTGCTTTAGGGGAGAAAACTCCTTGCTAAACAATGAAAGTACTTGGACCCATGCTTATAATAAGGCAAGGAGTTCTTTGAGCCATGCCTGTTTTTTAGAATTGATACAATGAGATGCTAGGTACCTAAAAGGGTTGGGCAAGTTTTCTCTTAATGAGATTAATTGACTCAGCTGTGTTTTCACTGGTTCAGACTTACTGAGGAGATTAGTCAACACAGCAGCAATTTTTCTGGTTCAGACTTACTGAGGAGATTAGTCGACCTAGCAGGAATTCAGATGGGCAGTCCTTTGGAAAACGTCTATGGTGATTGGTAGATGTAAGGACTTAGGGAAGGTGACATAGGAGAAAAACCCCTATATAAGAAAAAATAGAATCTCTTGAAAAAAAATCCTTTTGGAGGCTCTCTGATGAGGATCACTTGGGAAGAATCTCTTGAGAGAGGCTCTGGAGAAGGGAAGCTCTTGGAGGACAATCTCTAAGGAGGTCTTGCTGGAGCTCCTCTGAGGGGACTCTGTCCCTTTGGAGGCTCTGGAGAGAGGCCCTTTGGAAACAGTCTCTGGCTGGGCTCTTTAAGGAGGACTCTGGCTGGAACTCTCTCTGGTGAAGTCAGCTGAGATGGAGCTGGCCTGGTGTCACTAGAATCCTTGCTTAGACAGACCTTGTGGTGAGTGTTAAAAGACTGTCTGACTGATCTCTCTCTCTTAAGACTCAGGTCTAGGCCATGTTGGCTTAAGGCCCTTCATACTTATTTCCTTTTTCTCTCTTTCTCTCTTTTCTTTAATTCCACATTTGTATTAATTAAAAGCTCTATAAAACCCAGTTGACTTGGGTATTTGAATAATTGGGAATATTTCCCTGGCTACCACCTTATATTTGATTTAAAAACCAAGACACCGTAGTGAAACATATTTTCTGCGGTCAAATTTACTCACCCTCTCTTATATCTATCACAATTTATATCTTCCACCATTTTAACTCACTACAGTTTACAACATCACTCTTTTAACTGTTACAGTTTAAGGCCTTCAACCATTTTAATCTAACACTTCCCAAAATAGAATATGGGTGCTTAGAGAGAGTGAATTGTCTTTCTTTGGCTTGTATCATCATTATCAGCAATTAGCACAGTGCTTAATAAATGTTTTTAACCAGCTAAGATATTTTGACTATCAAAACATAAGAAAAGAGCAAAATGTCTTTATCTGAACAAGCTATTCAACAATAACTTACCTCTCTCTCTCTCTATCTAAATGTCTAGCCCTGGAATTTTATGTTATTTCCTACAATCTCAGAGTAGGGAGGACCTTCAGTTCAACTCAGACTCAAAGGAATTCTATCATTTACCTAAAAAGTATATGCTACAGTAGCAACAACATGGAGTCAGAGGACTTGGGTCCAACTCCTACCTCAGATTACTTGGAAGACTACAGGCAAGCCACGTAACTTCCCTGGGTCTTAGTTTCCCCAAATGATGAAGAAGTCAGACTAGATGTCCTCTGAAATTCCTTTCAGCTCTAATTCTATGATCCCCCAGGTCATCCAGCCTCTACTTGAAGACAACCAATGAGGGGAAACCTACTGCCTCCTGAAGCAGGTCATTCCACTTTTGGACAGCAATAATTGTTAGGAAGATTTTCCTGATAGGAAGCCTATATTGATCTCTTTACAGCTTCCCCCATTGCTCCTATTTCTATTCTCTGGGGCCAACATGCACAAGTTTAATCTTTCATGAAAGCCCTTCAAATATTTACAGAGAACTATAGTGTTCATACTGAGCGTTCTTTTCTCCAGGCCAAATACACCTAATCTTCCCTCAGTATTTATATAGCATGATCTCAGTGTCCTTCAACATTATGGTTGTGCTCCTCTCAACTCTCTCTAGCTAGCCATAGCCTAGAAGTAAACAGAATTCTCCAAACATGGCATGACTGGGACAGAGTATTAAATGATTTATCTTAATGCAGTCCAGGATTGTATTAAAATGTGTGGCTGCTACAACACACTGTTGGATCATATTGAGGTTAGAATCCATTAAAACCTTTGGATATTTTATGTATTTGTTTGTTTGTTTATATTTAAAACTCTTACCTTCTGTCTTAGAATCTATAAATGTATATTGGTTCCAAGGCAGAAGAGCAATAATGCTAGGCAACTGGGATTAATAGACTTTCCCAGGGTTACACAGATAGGTCAGGTTTGAACTCAGGTCCTCCTGACTCCAAACCTGGCACTCTATCTGCTGAGCCACTTAGTTGCCCTAACCTTCAGATCAAACTGCTATCTTACCATGTGTCTCCCATGCTGCACTTGTGAAGTTGGTTTTGCAAACTCAAGTGTAAGATGACATTTGCCCCTTTTAAATTTCATCATATTAGAATCAGCCAAATTCTCTAGCCTCTCAAGAACTTTTTGGATTGTGACTGTTATCCAGTGCTTTTAGATATACCTTTTGGCTTCCTGTCATCTATAGGTTTAATGAGAATGTTATCAATATCTTCAATATCTTCGTCCAAGTCATTGAGGAAAATGTTCATTAGCACAGAGCCAGTTCCTGGTGCATTCCACTGGAGACCTCCTGCCCAATGTAATAGATGATATTTTAAGGTGTATATTTGATGGTATACTAGATGACTAATGGATCAAGTTTTGTCTATCCTCCTCCCTTTTTTCTCTCTCTTCAGAAGCCTTTCAGCTTCCCCTCCCCCTTTCTTCCAAGAGCTATGAGATTTCAGAGGAAATACTCTTCTTTTCTCAAGTAAGGGTATATTTGGGGAAGACAGGACAAGGGTAGAGGATAAGGTAAGAGGGGTAGGATTTCCCTATTCTCTATAGAGAGTGTTGGTTTGGAGGATATTGAGGGAAATGGCAATTCTGTCACAATTATGAAACAGAGTCAGTCAGAGATAGAGATATAAGGACCACTGTTATTGTCTCTTCTTCTTCTTCTTCTTCTTCTTCTTCTTCTTCTTCTTCTTCTTCTTCTTCTTCTTCTTCTTCTTCTTCTTCTTCTTCTTCTTCTTCTTCTTCTTCTCCTTCTCCTTCTCCTTCTCCTTCTCCTTCTCCTTCTCCTTCTCCTTCTCCTTCTTCTTCTTCTTCTTCTTCTTCTTATTATTATTATTATTATTATTATTATTAGCCAGGTCACCTCCAAACTTGATTAACTCAAGTCCCAGAGATACAATTAGCTTCTTCCTTCACCTCAACCAGACAGCCAAAAGCCCTTCAGCTTCAGTCACCACCATCAGCCAAAAGACCTTCAGCCCAGTTCAGCAGTTGGCTTGGCTCCAACTGCTTTTCCCAGTAACAGTCCAAAATGGAATTTTCATTTGACTGACAGATGATCCATCCTCAGTTTTCTGTCCTTTGAATACATTGTAAATTCTCTCCTCCACACCTATGGACAATGAGCTACTAAAAGCTAATGACTACAAAACTGATCACCCAACCAGCTCTGAATCCATCTAAATGTATTTTCTTCACTACAAAAATAGTAGGAAATACTTTGTCAAATGTCACTCTAAAGGCTAGGTAAATGATATTTACATCATTTTCCTGATCTATCACTGCCCCCAAAACAAAGATTAGTCTGGTATGACCTTATTTTGACAAAGCCAAGCTGGCAGTTTGTTATCAGGGCATACTTGGGGGCAGCTGGGTGGCTCAGTGCATTGAAAGCCAGACCTAGAGATGGGAGGCCCTAGGTTCAAATCTGGCCTCAGACACTTACTAGCTGTGTGGTCCTAGGCAAGTCGATTGAGCCCCATTGCCGAGCCCTTACCACTCTTTGTGTATTGGTTCCAAGACAGAAGGTAAGGATTCAAATTAAAAAAAAAATCAAGACATTCTTTTCTAGAGGCCCATTAACAATCTCTTTAATGACTTGTTCTAGAATTTCCCCAGTAATTGAAGTCAAGCTCAGTAGCTAGAGTTTGATGTTCCTTACTTTGCTTCCTTTAAAAAAAAAATAAGTAGGACATTTACCTTCCTCCAATCTTTGGCACCTCTCCCAGCCTCCTCAAATGTTCAAATATGACTGACAATGGTATTCACTGGGGTAGGGCCCTCCCTGGTGGAGAAACTTCCTCCACTAATGAACATATAAAATTGTGTTAAGAGACTTGATGAAAGACTCACAAATTATATGTGGATCATAGACAGAACATGAATACAGGTCTCCCCGGCTTCAAAGCCAATCTTCTAAGCCTCAAACATACAATCTCTTTTCATATATATTTTTTTTATTTTAAAGGCTTATATTTACTTTGGATGTGCATATCTAACTAATCTTTCTATTCCTTTTACAAATGTAGAAAATCTAAAATTATTTTTATAACAATTCTGCCTCCATTTTCTTTTTTTCAATTACAAGTAAAAAACAAATTTTAATATCCAAAGTTCTTTAAAAACAAAAAACAACACCCTTATCTTTGATCTTAGAATCAATGATTCTAAGACAGAAGAGCAGTAAAGGCTAGGCAGTTAGTTTAAGGCACTTGCCCAGGATCACACAGCTAGGAAAAATGGAGTCACATTTGAGCCCAGGTCCTCCTGACTCCAAGTCTGACTCTCTATCTCCTGTGCGATCTAGCTGCCCCTTAACATTCATTTTTTTCAAAATTTAAAGTTTCACATTTTTTCTTTCCCTCTCTCCTCCCCCCCTTAAGAATTTTGCCTCCATTAAAAAAACAAACAGTAGTGAAACTAAAAGCCTTTTCTCCCTTTAGCTTAACAACAGGGTGTTTTCTTCTCATGGACATTTTATACTTACTGATAACTCAGGCCTATGTATTCCCTTTACTTATTTGCAGTTCTAGTTCATTCTACCAATTCTCAAATCTCCCCGGAATAATTTCAGCTTCTGGGAGCCTCACGGAAAATTTTTTTGGGCAATCTTGTAGGGAAGGAATGTAGTGCCACCTACTCCCTATAACTTTTATGAATCTGAGTTTTCTCATTTATAAAATAGGGGAGTTAAATCAGATATTGTGAATCTTAAAATTTCTCAGACTCTACCTTGGAATATTTGGTTAAGGCTATTCCCCATTTTAAACAATGAAGGTACTTGGTCAGGAATGTATTTGGAACACTAACATTACTCCACCCATACTTAGGCATACTTTAGGGGAAAATAAAGTTGTAAACTCCTGATGGAACAATGAGAAAAATCTCCAACCCATACTTATAGTAAAGCTAGAACCTTAAGCTAGGTCTATTTTGAGATCTAATACAAAAGGGTGCTAAGTACCTATGAAGGTCAAATTAATCACCAAAAGGTCAAGTAACTTACAAAGGGCAAGCTTAGCAAAGAGGTGTGAAGTTTTAGTCTACTCAGATGTGAACTAAGAATGGTCAGTCCTAGGGAAAACGTCTACTGTGATTGGTAGATGTGAAGTTTTAGGGGAGGTGACATAAGAGAAATTTCTCTTAAAAAGGAGCTCTCTGAACTTAGTTCAAGAGTTCTCTCTGGAGGTGGAGGAGTTCGGAGCTGGGTCTCTGAACTCAGTTCAGGAGTTGAGGAT
Organism: Monodelphis domestica; assembly: GCF_027887165.1. Classification (NCBI taxonomy): domain Eukaryota; kingdom Metazoa; phylum Chordata; class Mammalia; order Didelphimorphia; family Didelphidae; genus Monodelphis; species Monodelphis domestica. The sequence continues at coordinate 469,586,089 of NC_077229.1, read as the reverse complement.
TTCAGTGAAGGACTGGAGTTTTGCTTGGGACAAATCTTGTGGTGAGTTGATAAAGGACTGACTAGTCTCTCTTAAGGCCTAGACCAATTGGCCTAGGCCCTTCCTGCTATAAACTCATCTCTCTACTCTTTTTCTTCCCTTAATTCTTTCATTTATATTAATTAAAAATCTCCATAAAACCCAGCTGACTTGGGTATTTTTCATATTTGGCAATTTTTCCCATGGCAACCACTTATTTTTTATTTAAATCAAGACACTAAAAATTATCTTTACCAGTGTGGACAAAACCTTACAGTTTGGCCATTTACACATTTTCATGGTCACATTATCTAAGATCCCCTCTTCTAATTCTAAATTTGAGACTGAAATTTTTAAAGCTCTCCAGACAAAGAAACTCCATTATGCTAGAAATTTAGATATAAAGAAAAATTTATTGCATTTCAACTAAAAAAGCAATTATAAATTAGGCCAAGATGTTGCCATTTGTAGTCATAGTTTAAGTAAGACATTAAAATAAGTATGCTCCCTTGCCCCTAGAAATGCTACTACTACTAGATATATATCTCCTAGAGGTTCCTACCATTTTCTGTAATAGCAAAGTACTGGAAAGAAGCAGAGGTAACCAATCAAATGTCAAACAAATCCATGAACTGATAAAGAGTGAAGTAAGCAGAATAAGGAAAATGATATACAATGGGAGAAGAGGAGGAAGAAAAGAGAAAATGGCAGGAGAAGAACAAGAAGGAGTAAGTGGAAAAGGAAAAGAAAAAATATTGCATCAAACTTGGTCCTCAAGAATAGCTGAGAAAATGCACTTCCCTTCCTTCAATGTTGAGATGGAATATTGACCAAATTGTCAGCTGATTTGCTTTCTCTATCTTTTTTCTCTCCAATCTTTGTAATAAGATTGCTCAATATATCTGAAAAATATATTCAGAAAAAAATGATATAAAAACAAGAATTATCAACACAAATGAAATAATTTTATAATAAAATAAAGTATCTGTCCCCACAAGGTCTAATCCATTGTGGAGAATAGATAGAAAGAGGACATGGAGGTCCAGAATAATAGAAAAGGAAAAATGAATCAGTGAGTTTAACTTAAAAAACAATAACTATTGTGCTATAAGGAATGAACAAGATGATTTCAGAAAGTGTTAGAAAGACCTTCATGAACTGACACAGAGTGAAATAAGCAGAACCAGATCCCTGTACAAAGTAACAGCAATACTGTGGAATGATAAACTGAAAATCTTAGCTACTGAAAGAATTAAGATTAGGACTCTGGTCCTTAGATTTTTATATTGTTTATTAGAATCACTTGGATAGGTAAAAAGATCAGAAATGGGTAGAAGGATAAATGTAAAATAGTCTAATCCAAACTACCACATGGGTGGTCTCAGCCTGGCCACCACAGCTCCCTAGAGCTCCCTAGAGCAGTCATCAGAGTTAGGGACGGAACACTTTCTGGATCATCTCTTTTATTCCTTCCTTTTACACCCAGGTCAAATTCAGAGTCATGTCCGAATCAAGAGCATAGGCCACACTAGGTGATATAACTAGGTGACCAGCCTAGGTGACATAAGTGATGTAGCTCCAGGAGTGCAGAGACACAGGTGGGACACCATGTGTGATCCTAGGAGAGGGTTCCCTTTACACACTACTCATAGCATTACAATGATCTAGGACAAAACGGAAAGATTTATGACAAAGAAGACCCACCTCCAGAGAAAGAACTGTTGGAGTAAGAAGATGAAGGCATATGATTTTTCACTTGTTTATTTGGGTTTATGTTGTGGGTTTTGGTTTTATAAGATTAGTCACTTACAAAAATGAACAATATGGAAATATGTTTTGTGTGATGATACATGTATAATCTAGATTGAATTGCTTGCCAGCAATCTGGGAGTGGGGAGAGAAGGAGAGAAGGAGACAATTTGGACCCTATAACCAAGGAAAACGTGAGTGAAATTTATTACATGTAATTGATAAAATATATATGTATGTAATTAAATTAAAATTTTTTAATGACAACTATAAAATATTTCTAAAAGAAATTAAACAGATTTTACTTCTTAACAAACATAGAGAGTGTGACCAGGAGGGGTCTGGTTAAAGTTGATGAGGCTGAAGGAGATGACCTTTCTCTTGGCTTTGAAGATATCTCCCTAAAGAACATATTAAAAAATTCTCAATGACTTGGGAATTTGATGCTCTCATTAATAGAATGCAAATGGGAGTTTCAGGGACTCAACATGGTTAACTCAACATAGTGTGATATAGCAACTAGGACAGCTAATATGACCATAGGATCTATTTTAAAAGACAAAATATCTAGGGATGATGAGATGAATCTCTCTGTTTTCTACACTTAGCAGAACACATCTGAAAAATTGTGTTCAGTTCTTGGTCATATTTTAGGTAGGACATTGATAAACTGAAGACTGTCAGGAGAAAGGCAACCAGGATGATTTAGGACCTTGAATTCATGCTTTATGACGATCATTTGAAGGAATTGAGGACATTTACCCTGGAGGTTTGTTCATGGTCATGGGAAAGCAGTTGGATAAAGTTGACAGTAATCTTCAACATTTTAATATCTTTCACTTGGAAAAATATTTGGCTTGTTCCATTTGGACCCAGAGGACAAAACTAAGAATAGGTAGAAGTTGCAAAGAGGTGAATTTAGGTTTGTGGAAGGGAAGGAAAAATGTCCTAACCACTATAGCTTTACAAATGATGCTGTCTTGGAAGGTTTCTCTTCATAGAAGGTCTTCAAGCATAGGTTAGGCATCCACTTATCTGACATATTGTCCTTTTTCAACTATATAATTGTGGGTAATATTGTGTGTGTTAGAGGCAGCTGAGTGGTACTGTAGATAGAAGACTGAGCCCAGAGTCAGGAAGTCCTGAGTTCAAATCCAACCTCAGATATTTCCTGTCAGTCTGAACCTAGATCACTTAATCTCATTCAGCCTCACTTTCCTCAATTATAAAATGGGGAAAGTAATAGCACCTATGTACCAGGTTTGTTGTAAATATACAAATGAGATAATATTTGTTTAGGTCATTGCCTGGTACATAATGTGAAGGTGGGATCAACTCTCCCCCGCCCATTTTTAGATTTAATCGCCAGAAGTGTACACCCCACTTGCACTTGAGTGGGGGAGGTCTGTGACCCACATGTGCGAAAGTGGGTGATGTATCAGAAACCACTGACTACCCCCTGGGCAGTCCTAAGCAAAACTATGGACTATAATTCGTCCATGTAAAAAAGTAGAGGAAGGCACAGGAAGTGATGCAAAGAAGCATCTTTAAAAAGAATTACAACTTCTTGTGAGGGGAGTTCTAAGTTCGAGTTGGAGGCTGGTGAAGAATCTGCTTACTGGACCTGAGACCTTGGACTTGGTGAGACTGTCTTTGAATCTCTTCCTTTGAACTACCACATGGAGGAGTGAAAAAGGCTGACTCCTTTCCTAGATTTTCTGAAGGGACTAGCCTCAGGAGAGGCCTCCTCTCTTGAGAGAGGCTTTGTGACTTGAAGTTCTTGCTTTATTCATACCTTGGTCCTCAGCTCAAGGCTGAGGCCCCTCTGGCTGAGGACTAATTAGCCCTGCCTGGGTTGAGCCAGGGCCAGAGCAAAACACTTAGGTTTGATATCTTACCTTATGCTCTCTCTGATTTTCTTACATTTACTCTTTCTCCTTTTGTAAATAAATTACCACAAAAAATCATTTGGAATTGATTAATTCCTGGCAACCATACTCTCTTAAATAATCTAGTCCAACCCCTTACATTCTGCCCCTTAAAATAGTAGGTGCTTAATAAATGCTTATTGCCTTCTTTTCTGGGTAATTATTCTTCTCCAGAATATCCTGACTCCATGAGGCTAATTGCATCACCTCATTTGAGATTACTGAAATAAGTCCTGATTATTGAAGACCTGAGCTACACCATTTCCTGCAGGCTCCTTGCCTTAAGATGATTCGTGCCTGTCCAAAAAAAGTGCATGACGCTAGAGGCAATAGCTGCTGGGAACCTGAGAACTCCAAAGCAGGGTCTTTAGGAAGTCAGAGGGATGAGGAAACATGGCTTCAGCACCTGAGAAAGCAGATCCCAGAAGGTTACTTCTGACTGTCCTGAATCACCATGACTCAGCTGCCTTTTCACCCTATATGTTCTCTCCACTGGATATGGATAGTATTTTGGAGAAGGACCAAGGTCAGATATGCTTCATTCCCTTCATAGTTATGCTTCAAATTTTCTGGATTTCACCATCCTCCTCCTTTCTCCATTGTTGTAGAGTTACATTCCTCCATCTCCCCCTTTTCAGCTCCCTTTTAATTGTTGTCTTCCCCCCAAAAAACATGAAAAGATAGTCCTGGAGGGCAGGGACTATCTGTCTTTGTACTTGCATTTGTATCTTCCATGTTTAAGCACAGTGCCTGACACATAGGGTTTAATAAATAATTGTTGCCTGCCTGAATGCCTGTATCATTGGAATTATCCTTCAAAAGAAAGCTGACAGGGGCAGGTAGGTGGCTAAGTGGATAGAGAGTCAGGCCTGGAGGTGGGAGGTCCTGGATTCAAAAATGATCTCAGAAACTTCCTAGCTGAGTGATCCTGGGGCAAGTCACTTAACCCAACTGCCTAGCCCTTAATGCTCTTCTCTCTTGAAACCAATATTTAATGATTCTAAAAGAGAATGTAAGGAGAGAGACACAGAGACAAGGAGATGACCCAGGGAAGTACAGACATATAGAGAACTTTGTGGCCCTATGAGGGGAACCTGTTCTCCCTTTCTTCCTCCTCACTCCCCACTCCCTCCCAACAGAGAACCTCTCTTGTCTAGTCTGTAGGAATCCTGCCTTCTTCTATTACTAGTTTTTTATATGATCTTGGTCAAGTTCACTTAACATCTTCTTCAGCTTCTTCATATGTAAAAGGATAGTCACGTGAACTTTAAAAACTACTCCACCCTACTTAGACATACTTTAGGGGAAGATAAAGTTGTAATCTCCTAATTGAACAATGAAGGTATTTAACTCATACCTTATAGTGAAGCTAAAACATTAATCTAAGTCTATTTTTAGATCTAATACAAAAAGATGTTAAGGGTAAATTAATCACAAAAAAGGTCAAGTAACTAACAAAAGGTGAACTTAACAAAGAAGTGTGAAGTAGCTCAAAATATATAATCTAACCAGAGAAGGTGAGAACTAAAGAGTGGACAGTCCTAGAGAAAAATGTCTTCTGTGATTGGTAGACATGAAAAAATATAGGGAGAAGGAATTAAGGAGAAGAGAGAGAGAGAGGAAAGAGGTAATTTAAACTGTTCCAGTTCAGGCTGAGTCAGGCAGTAGTTAAAGGCCTTGGCCAAAGTGGCCTCCCTGAGCCCAAGGGAAAGGGAGTCAGTCTTATCACTCACCATGAGACTGTCTCAGGAAAGCTGTCTGAGAGAGATCCTCCAGGCTCAGTTCCTCCTCTGAACTGACCTTTAGCTGCTCATATAGACCTCTTTTTAAAGATCTTTTCTCTTCTGTCACCTCCCCTAAATTTTCACCACTACCAATCACATCAGCCGCTTTTCTCCAGGACTGCCCATACTTTTAGTTCTCACCTTCTTTGATTAGATTTATGAGTTACTTAACACTTCTTTGTTAAGTTCACCTTTTGTTAGTTATTTGACCTTTTTGTGATTAATTTAACCTTTATAGTTACTTAACACCTTTTTTGTATTAAGATCTAAAAATATACTTAGCTTAATGTTCTAGCTTTACTATAAGGTAAGAACTAAGTACCTTCATTGAACAATGAACAATCAGGAGATTACAACTTTATCTTCCCCTAAAGTATGTCTAAGTAGGGTGGAGTAATGTAAAGTACTACAAGACATTCCTGATTCTGTTAAAGAGAGTGTCTTCATTGTTACAATCAGGAAATAGCTAAATCAAATATTCTAAACTATGGTCTGACAAGGGTGGAGTAGTTTTAAAATTCACAATATTCTGTACCTGATAAAATTGTTGGAAAAATCATACAAACTGCTCACAAAACAAAGTTTGCCCTAAATATCATCTATTATAATTCTGCCAGTTTCCCTCCTGTACGTTCCCATTGTCAGACAGGCACACAAGAGAATCCGAATCCAAGTCTAGGTGTCTCCAGACTCAACTTTATCTTAACTCTTTCCACTCCAGCACTGCTTATCTCATGAATTGTTGGTGTTGAAAAGGTACTTTATAAACTGTAAACCCCTATTATGTAAATGTAAGCTATTATTATCACTAATAATTATAATTATTGGCCTATGATTAGTCTTCTTCATATTCAGTTTTTCTTCTACACTTTCTTGTGTACTTGACATAGTCACTTGTCTCTTCTCTTCCCAGAGGAATATAAATTCCTTGAGGGAAGGGCCTATTTTCTTTAACTCTTTAAGCATTTTGCTAATAAGTGTTTCGAGATCTAAGGAAGGAAGCAATGGGAGAAAGAATGAGAAGAGTTGAAAGATTCAAGAATGATCAAGAGACAGCACTGACAACTGTTTTAAACACAAAATGAAATATTTTCAGGGATTTTTAAAAACCTATTTTCCAAGCTAGTTTGTGAATTATTTGTAGATTTTGTGCTATTACTAAGAATGGGTCTTAGTCTTGACTAACTCTTTAAGACTTCATAGTACAAAAAACACATCGCTAGAAATTATGAATCCCTCCAAGTATAGTATCTTTTAAAATATCAGGATCAGCATGTTTTCATAGAATTCACATTTTTACTTCTGTGGAAATTTCAATGTATGACTATGTTTCAGTTTAGATCTCAAAAAACTTAAATCTTTTTTTTTTTTTTAGTAAGAGAAAGCACTTGTTCCTACTGGTTTGATTTCTGGAACATGGCCAAAATTCATGGATAACTGAGTTCTTTGTATATTACAATAACCAAATATAATAGTATACTTAAGACCTTCTGAAAATTCAATAACAGTAGCTTCTTTAAATATAATTCATAATGATTTAATAACATATATACATTTTAAAGAAAGTTTTACATAGAAGAAAACAGTTACATTCCTTTGGTAATACTTCAAATTCTATCATTTAGATTCTAACATGGACCCTGCTGCTTACTGACATTAAATAAGAAAAGTAACCTATATGCAGAATGAAGGTGGTATACCCATTAGCATTCATGAGAGTCCTGCAGCTAGAGCCCTACACATCAAGTTGGGAATATACCCTTTGTCTACTGATGAGAAAATGTCTCTGTGATAAATGGTTACAGACAGGGGTGTCATAAGGGCAAGAACACAGCTCGAATAGGACTATTTTTTTTTAAACTGCTGCTCCAACATTTCTTTTTTAACCTAATGGGGCATAGCTCACATCCACTCAGATAAAGAAAAATATTATAATGTAGATCTAGTTGTCCTAGCCTTTCCTATATCACTTACTTTCAGAAATAAAAAATACCCTAAAAATAAGCTAAATGGATGCCAAAATAGCTTTGAAAGACTCTATGCCATTGAAGATTCTAAAAATAAAACAAAAAAACAACCTTTCTCCTCTAGACTTTTCAAAGATAAAATCATTTCAAAACACTTTGCCATAAATATATGGCAAATTTGATAAAATGACTCAAAAAGTATGCTGATCACAAAGCTAACTGATCTATTACTAGAGTTGGGGACAAAGCAGGGAAAGAAAACTATAGAGCAATATTGCTAAAGAGCATCAGTGTAAAAATATTAAATAATTTATTCATGAAAAGACTGTTAGAAACATATTGAAAAGATTATACAGTATGATTCCAATAAATGTATACCCAGAATGAGTAGCTGGTTCAATATTGGTAAAAATATAAATATAATAGAATATGTTCATTACAAAAAATAACAAAAACCACCTAAATGTCAGTAAAGACATAGTACTTTTGAAAAAATATAACAGTCATATCTTTAAAAAAAGCAAAGGAATAAATAAAACCTTCCTCAATATGTCATATGACATATATATATCTATATATGTGCATATATAGATATATATGTATAAAACTAGGAGCCAGTATTTTCTGGAATGAAGAAACAGTAGATGTTCTTCCAATAAGGTCAGGTATAAAGCAAGGTTATCCTTTACCACCACTATATTTGATACAGTTCTAGAAATATTAACTATAGGATTAAAGAAGAAAAAGGAATTGAAGGGATAAGCATGGGCAAAGAGAAAATGAAATTATATCTTTTTCTGCAGATATGATAGTCTTCTTAGAGAATCCTAGAAATTCAACTAAAAACAAAATGGAAAGAACTATTACTGTTAACAAAGTAGCAAAATTAACCCATACGAACCATCAGCCCATCTCTATATTACCAACAAACCCAACAGAAAAAGAAATTATATTCAAACTAATCATAGAAATGTACAAAACACCTACCTAGAAATACATAGGAATTATTTCAATGAAACTACCAAATATTCTATAGAATTAAAAAATTAAGAGTTATTTGGAGATGTATTATGGAGATGCTTGTGTTTGAGTCATGCTAATTTAGTAAGAATGACAATATTACCAAAATATATTTACTAAATTAGTGCTATATCAAACTACTAAAGAGTTACTTTGGAGAACTAGAAAGATATTGCAAAACTCACCTGGAAGAAAAAAAGTCAAGACTCTCAAAGAAAATAATTTAAATAAAAACACCTGGGAAAAGGCCTAGTAGTACTTCATCTCAAACTATATCACAAACCTATAATCATCAAAACTATTTAGTCATGGTTAAAAAATAAGCAACATCGATCAATGAAACAGATTAGGTTTACATGATCCAGAAAATTAGCATAGAAGCAAAATATACAAAGACCCAATTGTTTCACAAAAACTACTGAGAAAATTGGAATCAGTGTCAAAAATTAAGAGAAGTCCAACATTTCATACCATATACCTCAATAAGCTCCAAATGTATACTTGACCTAGATATAAAAGGTAAACAAATTAGAGAAGAAGGGAAGGTAACAACTCTTTCATCTCTGGTTTGGGAAAGAATTCTTAACCAGCTAGGTGGCACGGTGAATACAGTGGACTCAGGAATAAATGAATTCAAATTCAGACTTAGACACTTACAAATGGGCAAAGTCACTTAACCTTTGTCTGCCTCAGTTTCCTCAATGTAAAATGACGATAATTATAGCTCCAGCCCATCTCCCAAGGTCGTGGTGAAGATTAAATGAGATATTTGGGAGCATTTTGCAAACTTAAAAAACCTATATAAATGCTAACTAGCTATTCTTGGACTATATGTACAGAATAGGACCTGCTCCAGATTGTTAATTTGTTTTGAACGACTTCTAATTTGATACAAGGGATGGTTTGGAGAGGTGGGGAGAGAGTAGTGATAGCAGTGCAGAAAAAAAAGAGAAAGAAATAAGAAATGTCAACAAAATGTTAAAATGTATCAAAGAGAACAGAAGAAAGGCCAGAGAACAGCTAGGTGGTTCAATTGGATAGAGCCAGATCCTAGAATCAGGAAGACCTGACATCAGTTAAGACTTCAGACATTTGCTAGCTGTGACTTTGGGCAAGTCAGTTAACCTGTTTAACTGTTTCCTCATCTGTAAAATGGGGTTAATAATAACAGCTACCTGTCAGAGTTCATGTGAAAATCAAATGAGATAATGATTATAGTTTAGTCCAGTATATGGCACTATAGAAATGTTAGCTATTATTGGAGCTATTATTAAAGAGGTATAATAAGTAGGACGGCTTCAGAATTAATGTTTGAATTGATTATATATCTATTCATGGTTTCATATCCATTTTTTAAAGGAATTGGGCGTTATTAAATTCCAGCAAACTGTCATATATGAAGTCCTGCAGAGGACAAAAGGCACACTTGGGCTAAGTCCTGGCCTTGAAACATGAGACCAAGCACCAGAACTGCTGTTTCTATTTTCTGTTCCTGACCTAATAACGAATCCTACCCGAGCGAGTGTCCACACTTCCCCGTGTGGACTCTTGGTGGCTCACTTTCCTTATCAATTAATGCTAGGGGTTACAATAGGGTGAGTGGGTTTGCCCCGTTTTGGGAGACTAGAAAAAGCCTGGGCTGGGTCCGTTAATTTCAAAAAGCGACATTCCCAGCCCCTCACGAATGCATTCACCCGTAGGGGAGAACAGATGCACGGTCCTCTTCCGGGAACTGCCCGTGCGCCGATGCTCTAGACCCGGCCTCATAACCCTAGCGGTTCGGAGGATAAGGCACAAATTTCCAAGTCGGCTGAGTTTGACTCCCGGAGCAAGCCGAGACGCCACTGCGCGTGCGCATCGGAGGCCCGGGTGTTTCTCCCCACCACCACTCTCGCCCCGGTCGATCCTCCCGCCCTCTCCACCCCCTCGCTTTCCTCCCCCGCCCCTTCCCACCTCCGCGGTCTGACGTGATGACGTACCGCAGGTTTGCGGACGTGGCGGCACTGGCCTCGGTAGGGGCAGCTGGGCAAGTCCGTGCGGAAGGGAGGGAGGTCACCGGCGGTGGCTGTGGCCGAGGAGGCGGAGGAGTAGGTAGCGACGACGGCCGCGGGGAGCCTTGGCCATGAACTTGATGAGATCCGTTGCAACTCCCGCAGTCTCCCCCGCTTGTGGGAAAGGTAAAAATGGCGGTGGGGGTGGTGGAGAAGAGAGGGATTCCCCCCCCCCCCCCATACCCTTCCCCAGTTTGGTCTTCAGCTTCCTTAGAGGAAAAGAAGCTGCTGTTCCCAGGGGACCCCCTTCACGGGCCTTGCTACAGGTGTACGGGCCAGGGCCGGCGAGCACATCCCAACTTCCCCCCATCCTCGGCTCCCCGGAGAGCAAGGCAGATGCGTTCAGTGGACACGAATTAAATTATTTATCGCATTTCTCCTCCCGCCCCCTGTTCAAGCTATGCGGTGTGACGTTTAAAAGTCGTGAGCTGGACATAGACTCAGACGGGCAGGTGTGGATGGATTGTGATCTGCCTCGTTGGAGGGACCATCCACATCGATGAGACCGCAAGTCCTTTGGAGTGGACGAACCCACAACCCAGACTAAGTCCCTGCAGGTGACCAGGAGGTAGTGGTATAAAGGATGGGCTGGGAGGGGGCCAACACGAAATGAACCAAACAGAACTCCGACCCATCCCCTGGAGATCATCTTGGTGTCGCAGTCCTAGCCCCATTGGGGCACAAGCCCTGTGTCACCTTTGATTGGACCTTGTTATGCAGGGTCAGATGACCGCACCCGCGGTTCTTACCTAGGACAGGGGTATTTTAAATTAATTTTGACAGCACGACCCTGTTAAAGTGAGTACTTGTCTCCTTAGCTCCGCTAGGGACAGTCACCTGTAGCCGATCTATAAAATCTCTGGAGTGCAGAATTGTTCTAAAAGAACAAAAAATGTGTGGGCAGTGGAGATTTTGTGAAGAAAGGAGGTGGGTTGTTTGTTTTTTTTTACTCTTGTTCTTTTGCCAGATGACTGCAGTTATATTTGTGACCCTTGTTTTAAATAGTTGGCCCAGTAAATAATCTACATAGGCCAGATTCCCACATTTCCTTTTCTACTGGATAAACTCCTGGTTCTTTAGAAGTTGATGATCAAATTCTGAGGTAAAATATTCACTGGGAGGAAGTTGGAATTCATGGCTTACGTGAAGCTTTGCAATTTCACTGTGGATTATCTGGCTTCACAAAGCTGCAACATAATGGAGAGTAGTAGGTACAGTTTCTGTTACCTTTCTAAATCTAGGGTAAACCCCTTCCTGGAGGGATTGTTTCATTTGTTTCTTTGTATCCCCCAAACCCACAGTGCTCTGTTAGGGGCTTACTAACTGGTAGTTGAATGGGATTGCATTTCAAGTCCTTTTGAGAATTAAATTGATTTTTTTACTTTTGTTGTAATTTAGAAAAAACTTAAAACTTTTTAAATTTAAAACTTGAACTTTTATTGGGGTCTTTGATATGGTATTGTCTCTTTAGAATGGCAACTATCAGAATTTTAAGGCTTAATTACTGTAATAAGGATTTAACAACACTTGAACTTAACAGAATAGCTCATTATTAATTTATCCTCAGTTTTATCCAATTCAGTATTCTGGAAAGTTTGATCACAGAGTGATTTTCAAATTACTTAGGAATATTTCTTTTCTTTTCCCTTTTTTAAATAACCTTTTGTATTTGGGAAGCATACAGTAGAAATGGGGAGTGTTATACAGAGCCAGGGAAGTACTTGGCCAATTTAAATTACATTTAACAAAATATCTTTCCCTTTAAGGAAAAGTTATATATTTTAGTCAAAGTATATAGTACATTCAACTAATCTTAAACTTTAAAAGTAAATCTTCATTCTCAAAATACATTCAAGAATCAACCATATGCGTTGTCCTGGCTGTTGAAATCTCATGAAAACTGAAAAATAAACAAACAGCATAGACATGGGATTCTGCTGTTTGTTTAGCTGAACTTTGAGCATTTAATCTACTGCTTTAATTTTAGTAGTATCTCATCCTGTATGACTCATATGACTTATGCTTAGTTTTTAGTAAATAAGTGACCAAAACAAAGCTTTATCTTAAGATTTCTTTTAATTCAATTATAAAATTGCATTGATTTTCTTTTGAAGGGAGTAAAAGAGTATTTAAAGAAAAATGTTCGCAATGCAGAATGTTAATACTTGGTCAAGACTACATTCTTTTCCATTGTGCATGTCCCAACTTTAGAAAGAGTTGTTTTATTATTAGTGACTTACTTTCTGGGGAACCAAAGGTCAATTTTACATTAGTTTGTTTTTGTCTTAGGTCACCTATCAGTCGACAATATTTATTGACATTTTTTTATGTTATACATTTGTTAATAAATATTATTGATTTTAGGCCACTAGAGTACTGTTGTAATAGAAAACACGCTGGTTGGCCTTAAGTAACAACATTGGTTGCCTAGACTTTATCCTACAAATGGAGAGGTCCAAGTAAGAGCCCTTAAAAAAAAGTTATAGTAATGAACAAAATAATGTTCTGATTCAGAAAAAAAGCAGCTATTGTACATTGAGATTATTCTCTTATTGAGAATATAAATTTGTGCAAGTTGCTTTTCACACACCCAGGAACTTGAATATAGTAGTCCCAGAAGTTTAGGGCACAGGCACAGCATGTATATTTAAAATTCTTCACAATGCCAGAACTGTTCTATCACTATCCGCACTCCATTTCTTTAAATATAGTGCCAACACAGACACCTAATTATCTGGTACCCAGGACAAGCTTCTCATAACCTCTAAGGAGGAGGTTAGTTCTTTGACTTTCAAATTATTCCTTAGAGATTTGTCTTTGTTTAAACATTTTCTCCTCCCTCACCCAAGCACAACACAGTTGGTGAATTATTCTTCTTATCCTCCAAATTGCTAAAATGTATTTTAAGACTTAGAAATTCTAAGTTTATCTATAGATTATATATACATACATATACATAATAAAATTATTTTAATAGCTTTGAAAATAAGCCGCAGGTAGAAAAACTGTTTTTTTGCTTTAAACATTGACTCAAACCATTTTTCACAAGTTTTCTCTTTTCTTCTAGAGTTTGAGGTTATGGCAGGGAGGAATCAGACTCGAAATTTTCAGTTTCCAATAACTCAATCTGTGGTGAGCAACCAAATATATTCATTTGGAAGTAATACAGACACTGATATCTTTGAAGACGATGCTGAAGTATATGAACTTCGACCAAGAGGAAGAGAGAAAGTCAGAAGAAGTACATCAAGAGAGAGATTAGATGATATTGTATTATTAACAAAAGATATACAGGAAGGCGATACTTTAAATGCAATAGCCCTTCAGTACTGTTGTTCGGTAAGTCTTTTTTCTTTAGTTGTCCAAAAAAAAAAGATTTATAACAAAGCCAAACTGAAATTCCATTTACCTTATTTCTCCTTTTCCCTGTATTTCTCATTTTCTCTAAGAAAAAAAATTACATATATAAAATTCTCAGAAAGCTTCTGCATATAGACTTATAAAGATTATAGGCTTCATTTAAAGTTTCAGTTTTGATGGCTAAATATATACCTATTAGAATATTTAAACCCTTTTTAAGCTTATAAAAAGTGTCTATCTTGGATATCAAATAGAAAATCTCTCTCTCCGCCAAGTTCTTAGAACATTGTGTATAATTTATATTGCCATTTTGATGGTACTGATGTAGATAATGTCCATTATGATACTACATTCCAAATTTTATTCTATAAATCCTAAACAACGTAACATTACAAAGATATTGCAAAGTTCAGCTATAAACACCAAAATAAGTTTATGATATATAAGATATGAAAATTAGTGATCTGAACATGCTTTATTACAAAGAAAATGAGCTCCAAATTTGATGAAGTTAGACTCAGACTTTAATTTAGCTGTTTCCTCTAGCAATTAACATGATTCTGTATGTGGAATAGGAACTTGATAAATCTTTTTTTCTTTTTTTAATGAATAACATTTCTTCCAAATTGATAATTTTAGGCATTGGACTAGATGACCTCTGAGGTCCCTTCTAACTCTAGATTTATGATTTTATAAGCCTGTAAACCTAACATTAGACTATTTCAAGATAATAATCATATTAGGAAGGTAAAATATAGTCTATCATTATCAAAAGCAATTTATTCAGTGCATCTATTATCACAAGCTTATAATGTAAATAATATTAATAAGTATGTGGAAATAACATGACAGTCAAAACACTTAAACATAAAAATCAACAGTAATATGAAATTAGAAGTTATTAATCTGTTCAAATTTTAAGCATTTTTTCTTATTTTTGCTTTTAAAAGTGAATTGGTTGTAATTTGATTGTAAAATGATGACCATTAATGAATGAAGCTATTTTGTATTTGTACAAGTAAATTTGAGGTTTACTCTTTCCTCTCTAATACCAGAAGACATCATAAGTATGGCTTAAATTTAACTTTTGAAATGGAAGTAAGAAGATTTTTATATAAGCTAATTATTCTTACTATAAAAATTACCAGATTTGGCTTATTTAATTGGGATGGAAATCAGGCCATCAAATGTAATAGCTTTGTTCGAGAAGACTATTGGCTCTTCTTTGGTTACCTCAGGACAGTTTCAGGGAGGAGGAGATACTTCCAGAAGGTTTTGAATTACTTAGACAATATGGTGGACTGAGAAAGTATGAGTATTTTAGGCAATGGTATTGCTTTGGAGAACGTTTCCAACTGGGAATGTGATACGCAGGCAAGTTAGTGTTTATGGATGAATTCAATAAAACTTTTCAATTATAAAGAGGAAAGATTTATCTTGATGAAGGGCTTTTTGGAAAAGGAGAAAAAATCAATTCATCAGGAAAACAGGATTTTAACCAGACATAGAATAAAGAAAACGTGATAGCAGATAAGTACAGGTAAGAAGTTGTGTTGAATTTAGGGAGTCCAAACAGACATTTGAAATATTTCAGATGAGAAGTAACTAGAACTGAAAGTATTAGTAGTATAGAATTAAGGACAAATGTGGGAACAAAAATGTGTTGTGTATGAAATGTGAATGAAATGAAATGTGTAATGTATGAAATGATTAAGTATTCATATATGATAGTTACAGTATCACTGGTTCTTGTCAGTAGATATCAGAGAAAGGGTGCTATTATCCATTGGTCTGATGTAATGTGTCATGAGACAGTCATTTAGAGAAGTAGAGCCTCTCTAACTTTGTTACATGCAGCCTAAGTGAGTTATCTAGCCTGAAGAGTTTTTGTATGCCAGGCTAATAGAAGCTATTTTATGAGTTTCCTTTTTTCGCTTGTACTTCCTTTTCAAATCCCCTTGATCTGATCTCTCATTATCTCCTCCTTTCCCACGCAGTGCGCCTTTTCCTTTCCAAGTCCAGTCCCCCTGAATTTGTTATTAATCCCATCACCTTCCATCTTCTCCTTAATTATCCCCTTTCTCACCAAAATCTTCTACCTCTCCCTGTCTGCTAGTTCTTTTACCTTCAGATATGTGCAAGCCTTCTCCATCCTTTTAAAAACTTCCTTAGATCATACCTTCTCCTTAAACCATCTTCTTATCTCTCACCACCCTTTCTCAGCCATACTCTTTGAACAGCTTTCTCTAGACCATGCCTCTACTTTCCTGTCTTTCACTGCTTAACCTTTTGCAGTCCAGCTTTTTTTTTTTTTAAACCCTTACCTTCTGTCTTGGAGTCAATACACAGTATTGACTCCTAGGCAAAAGAGTGGGAAGGACTAGGCAATGGTGGTCAAGTGACTTGCCCAGGGTCACACAGCTGGGAAGTATCTGAAGGCAGATTTGAACCTAGGACCTCCCGTCTCCAGGCCTGATTCTCATTCCACTGAGCCACCCAGCTGCCCCCTGCAGTCCAGCTTTTGACTTCATCACTGAGTCAAAATTGCTCTCTAAAATGTTACCAGTGGTCTTTTAATTGTCAAATCTGATGGCTTCTTAGTCCTCATCTTTTTTCATCCATCAGCTGCATTTGGCATTGTTGAGCCACCTTCTTCTAAATAGTTTCTCCCCTTGGGGCTTTGGGGACATTATTTTATACTAGTTCCCTCAAAACTTTGATTGCTTATTTTCGTCCTACTTTGCTGGTTCTTTATCTACCTCTTGTCCTCAAAGTATGAATGTCTCCAGTTGTCTCTACTTCTTCTCAAAACCAAATCAGCTCCATTTGGCTTACTTATTCTTATGCAAACAGATCTTATATATCCCATTTTCTCTCCTGAGCTTCATTCCTGGGTCACCAAGTTGCCCTTTTGAAATTTGAAACTTAATACCTCAAAGACATCCCAAACTTAGTATGTTCAGCAGAATTGATCCCCTCCCCCCCATACCCATGATGGTGAACCTATGGCAGGTATGCCACAGATGGCATGCCTAGACCTCTGTGGATACGTATGCCAAGGATCCAGTGTGCCCATCCCTGTGTAGCTGGGCTGCTCCGTCTCTCCACTAGAAGTGAGTAAGCAGGTCTCTTCAAGACAACATCCCTTGCAGGACAAGATTGCCCCACCTCATTCAGAGTGCAAAGGCCTCTTTACCTTTGGCCTGAGTGAGACAAAAACAACTTATGTCTTTACTATCAGAAGCAACCAGTGTCTTTACTATCAGCCTTTACTATCAGCCCTGCATCCAGATTAAAACCTGACTTCAACCCTTGACCATTTGCTAAAATAGGTTAATTTGGAGGATACCAGCTTCTGGCAGGCTGGAACTAGATGGGATAAATGTGTCAGGATGATGTCATTTAACCCAAGGCTTATATTTTCCTATAAATAATGGGTTTCCCTGTAAGATGGGGCTTTTTTGCTTTTTTTCCCCCTAGGTTTGAGAAGATCATGGTTCATTTAACTAGAGGGGAATAGAGTGCTTGTGCCTATTACCTCTCCCTCTCCTCAAGCCTGACTACATCACCCACCCCCCTTCCCAGCAGTTCAATGCTTCCTCCCTCTCCTGGATGGAATAAGGGGGGGAAGGGGACACCCTGCTCTCTGGGGGGGTGGGGGTAGGGCCTGGCACTCCATCTGTTAAAAGGTTCCGCATCACTGCCCTATACCCTCCCATCTTTGATCCTCTTATTCCTTTCAAAGGCATCAGCATCCTTCCAGTTTTATCATCCTGATGACTCTCCCTCACCCCACATATCCCATCATTTATCTACTCATGCCATTTCTGCCCCCACTTTCTCATATCTGAACCTTTCTGTGATTCATATAACCACTGCCTTAGTTTAGGTTCTCATCACCTCATCCCTAGATGATTTCTGTGGCTTCCCAGTTGGTTGCTGCCTGAAATTTTTACCTTTCTCCAGCGCATTCTATATACTGTCCAAAATGATGGTTCTGGAAGCATAAATCTGACCAGGCAACTCCCCTAGTCAGTCCAACTCTAGATAACTTTTATTCCCCTTAGATAAAACTCCTCATTCACAACCTTGCTTTAAAAACTTTTCTCTGTTCCTCATGCACAACACACTCTCTTTCATCTCCCTGCCTTTGTACTGGCCATTCCATGTAGCTGGAATATACTCTCCTTATTGCCATTTTATAGAATTTCTTTAAGACAAGCTCATCACCGTCTTCTGTATAAAGGCTGTCCTGATCTCTCTGACTCTTAATGTCCTCCCTCTCTAACTTATATTTTGACTACTTTTCATTTACTTGTGTTTTTTTTTTTTTTGCTTTTTGCTGTATGCACTTTATAGGTATACCTATCTCCCATTTGGATACAAGTTCCTTTTAAGTAGGAATGATTATTATTATTTTTTTAAATTAAAAAAATTTTATTTGGTCATTTTCAAACATTATTCGTTGGGAACAAAGATCATATTCTTTTCCTCTCCCTCCCCAACACCCCTCCCATAGCCGACGTTCGATTCCACTGGGTATCACACGTGTCCTTGATTCAAACTCATTTCCATGTAGGAATGATTATTTTATCTTTTATCCTACACACCTCCAGCACAATGCTTGGCACAAAGGATATCCTTGCTAATTGTTGTTGGTTGATTGATTGACTCAGACTCAGCAGAGGATAATCTTAGGGCAGGAAAGTTGATTTTTGTCTATCATTGAAAAGATCAGTGGCCTTTAATGTGGGATTCATGACCTGACCCTTAGAAATATGTGAATAACTCTCAGGGAAATGGGAAGATGGGTAGCACACCACCCTCCCCTCCATAGCTCATCTGTTGTGGGAATCACAGCTAGCCTTCTCCCTCTGCCCCCGCTGCCCTCCTCTTCCCATTTTGCAAGCTCCCAATCTCAGTGCTACTGTGATGGGTGTTGGCACCTCAGGGTAATTATACCTTAATTATAGCCTAGCTACCAACACCAGCAGCTCTGCAGGTCTTTGTGAACTCTTCCTTCCCTAGAGTACTTACCCTACCTCTAGCACTGGGCTCTGCTCTGCAGTTTAGGCACATCAGAACCCTCCCTTTTTGGGTGGGACAACGTAGTCACACAGAATGTACAAGCATGCTCATTCTTTGGATGAGTTTCAGTCTACAGGCCACTTCACATAATTTTTCTTTGGAAACACACCCCTCATCAAACTTTCTATTGCTATTGAGGGCATCCTCCTCCTCCTAGTCATCCTGGATCACAACCTTGGCTTTGCCTTCAGCTTCTCACATTCCCAGCCCCTCCATGAAATCTTGTCATTTCCTCCACAACTTATTTTGCCCCTGCTCCTTTCTCCCTTCTTTTATAGCCACCACCCTCATTCAGAACTTTATCACTTCTCTCCTGAACTACCACAGTGGCCTGCTAATTTGTCTCATTGCCTCAAATCGCTTCCCTCTTATCCATTCTTTTCATAGCTGCCAAATGATTTTCTTAAAACCATATCATTCCCCTACTCATTGAACTCAGTGACTCCAAGATTGAAATTATTTCAGCTTTATCTCATCCTTTTTACATTTTAATTTTAATATCAAATGTCTATAATTATTAGCATAGTAATATGGGTAAATTTACACATCTGGGGAATGAATGTCAGGAAAAAATTATTTATTGACAGGGGGTGCACAATCAAAAATGTAGCCAGTAACTACTTTTTTTGGAGGAACAATATTGCTGTTGGGTTTAATGGTTGGTTGAAAAGATTAGTATGATTTAGTAGTAGTGTTTTAAAGGTCATGTTAATGATAAACTAGTCTATACTTTATCATTAGCTTAGAGTATAACAGCAGAAATAGTAGATTCTGTAGATGATCCAAAGTTAGAGAAGAAGGCAAGGAGTCCAGAGTCCACAGAGAGGTTCAGGTTCAAGCTGAAATGACCCCAGAGATACTGAGGAGGAGCTAGGAAGTGACCGAGTCTGGTGGGGAATCAAAGTGTGCAAGAATTATTGATCCATTCTGAGGGACTTATGAGAAAGTATGCCACCCACATCCAGAGAAAGAACTGTGGGAGTAGAAATGCAGAAGAAAAACATGATCTATCAACATGGTTTGATAGGGATGTGATTGGGAATGTAGACTCTAAAAGATTACCCTAGTGCAAACATGAATAATATGGAAATAGATTTTGAACAATGATACATGTAAAACCCTGTGGAATTGCTTGTTGGTTCTGGGAGTGGGGAAGGAAAGAACATGAATCATGTAACCATGGGAAAATATTCTAAATTAAACAAATAAATGAATTTTTAAAAAAAGAATTATTGATCCAATGAAGGGGAGCTTGTCAAGGCTGATCACCAAGAAGGAGAACATCACAAGATCATTGGTTTCAGAAGGCCCTTATAACCAAATTTGTGTTGTGGGGCTCATAGTGTTTCTTCCACATCAGTTATGTAGAGTAGATAATGGTAGCATTATTTCTTTTTTACAAGTGAGGAAAACTGTTTCCGACAAATTCAGTGACTTCCCTGTGGTCTTGTAGCTAGCAGCTTTAGCTCAGTCCAAGCCTCTCTGTATACCAAAGCTGGTGCTCTTTCCATGGCTCACACAGCCTGATCTCCAAGATGAAGGTGTTTCATATAAGACCGACATTTGGTTCATTTAACAAACTCTTACTAAACTGCGCCTTGGTGATGGGAATATGAGGACAAAACAGGACAAACACTGTTCTCAAGGAGCTCGCGGTCTTAACTATTAGAAAAAGGACATGTGTACATGGCACGGAGAGAAGTTGAGGCAAAATTCTGTGAGAAACTGGAGGAACAACTTTGACTTGTTTTCAGTAAAAAGTTGGAGGTTAGTGAAGGTCACTGAAATTTTTTCCTCTCTTCTGATTTTGAATTCCATTGACCCTTGTTTTAACAATTTTTTTTTAACAGGTAGCAGATATCAAGAGGGTTAATAATCTCATCAGCGATCAAGACTTTTTTGCACTTAGGTCTATTAAAATTCCAGTGAAAAGGTTTAGCGTACTGACTGAAACACATTACTCTCCCAAAGGACGACAGACTTCACGTCCTTCAGCTGCCCAGTGTGCTCCAGAACTGCAGGAGATATCCCCCAACTTGGATCTTCCAGTTTCAAACGAGACTGCTGGGAATTTCTTGAAAGAAGTGGACAAAGACATAGAACAAATAGTAAAATGTACAGACACAAAAAGAGAGAACCTCAATGAAGTGGTTTCTGCTTTAGCAAAACAAGAGCTGTGTTTTGAACCTGATAGTAAAAGCATTAGACATAAGGATCCCTATTATGGAGCAGACTGGGGAATAGGCTGGTGGACAGCTGTCGTGATAATGTTGATTGTAGGCATAATAACTCCAGTATTTTACTTACTGTATTATGAAGTTTTAGTTAAAGTAGATGTTAGTCACCATTCTACAGTGGATTCCTCCCATTTGCACTCAGGAGTCACAGCTCCATCACAGCAGAGAGAAATAGGGAATGGAATAATTCCAACAAAAGGAACAAATGTTGGACAACAAGATGATTACAAACTTCAAAAACAGAATTCTCAGTCTCCTACATGGCATATAACATAGCATTCACTTCTGAATTATAATGTTTATAACTACAAATGTATCTGGAATGCAGAGAATCAGTTATATCCATTATTTACCACTACTGGGCAGTATTTTGGTTTATTGAAAATGTTTTTATTTCTTCCAGAGACTTTATTTTGAGCCATTTGCAAGTCAATTCTATATGAAAATTAGGCTTGCTACCTTCTTTATGTTTCGAACGGTTTAAGTCAAAGTTTCTCTTGTGGCACTGCAGAAATGAATATCAGTACATAGAAATTTCTCTAGAAAATTTTACACCCTCTTCTCTTATTTAAACATAGCCTTGAAGTATATTTTTTTTAAGAAAAAAAATTTTTTTTGTTTAAGGTATTAATGTTAAAGTTATTCAGCAATGAATAGTAGCACTGGATGTATGCCACTGAAAAAAATACTGCGAGATGATATCTCGTAGCTCAAAATGTTTAATTGAGAAAACACTTGTTTGATTCTAAAAGTATTTGTGACGGGCACATTATGAATATGATGCTACACAGTTTTCTATCACTTATAATTCAGCATAAATACAAAAGTAACAAAATCAGAAAGGAAGGTTATAATATTGGCAAGAGGAGATAGGACTTTCAAGTTGATATTAAAACCTCTGGGAATTATGTAGTGAAGTGGTATCATTGACTATTTAGAATATTGGAGAAAATCAGAGGATCTGAGATGTTTAATTTGCTTAATTTTTTGGACATTTCTTATAATTGCTATGTCTATGTTTTGTTTTGGTCTCCAGTAAAATTTACTTAAGACTTCTGTACATTTGTAGTTCTTTGAGGAAAAGTGCTACACATGTACAAATACATTATTTGGGGAAAAATTCTTAGTGCCCTCTGATGAATTGTTGCAGTTCCATACATGCAGCAACATGCCTTAATTAAATTGAATGCCTTAATTAAATGTTAGTGTTACTATAAGACTTACATACTTTTTAGAATCAAACTTATACTTCAGTGTCCTAGACTTCCCTTTCAATAGAATTGATGCTTTTATTGTATGTGTAGTGTAAACTGATTTTAGCTTTCAGTTAATCAAGCACAATATAATGGGCAACATCTATGTATCTTGTCTTTTTTGTCTAATGTGAATTGCCAAAAAATGGTTCACAAAGAAAAAATTATAAACAGGGTCATTTGCTTTGGTAGGCAAAAAAGATTGAGTTCTTATTTCTTTTACTGATCCCTCACCCTCTCTATCTTCCAAAGGAAATAATTGAAGTAGAAAATGAGTGAAAAAGTTATTTTCTCTCTAAACTACAGTGTATCATGAGGACTAGAGAGGAGGAATTGGCTAGGGATGGAGATAAATTTGTCTTCTGAGGTAGATGATAACGTTACCTGTCATGCCTTAACTTCATAGTAATCTGGCTAAATGAGCACTTGCCTACTGATTGACTATATTTATAAAACACAAAAGTGGTGCTGCCATAGGAGATAGGTTGATGGAGTCTGACTTGCCTTTCTTAGATGTGTAATTTAAATTTTTTGTGTATTTTAGGTATATGATATTGCCTCACTTTCTGGGCATTATTTCCTAGTGTCTGATGTTTGAACTTAAGAAGCAATCATTTTGTATCTTAAGACCTATTGAGTGAATAATATGGCAAATGAGTAACCTAGACCCAGGATAAGAGTATCTTTTTCTTTTAGAAGCAAAGCATCATAAAGATAGAAGGAAAACAACACTCAGCCCTTTCATATATTAGACATTTGCCAGAATGTTTTACTAGTAAATACATCTACTCATTCCTATAAAAACAACCTGAGAAATGAGCAACATTCATGAAGCCACCTAAATTATGTGAGCATCCATCCTCAAAAAACAATCTTAATTTTTGGAGAGGAATGCAGTCTTTTTCTAATCCTTAGTCAGTGTTACCTTTAGCTTTTTAGTAAGCCTACTGAAAAACCAAGTTTTGAGGGGAATAAAATTTACAAATAGTAAAACTCAAATTATGTGAAGAATTTATACTGTTAATTAGATGGGTAAGCTGAAAAGTATCAATAATTGCCTTTTACTGGTGCTACTTTGAAATTATAATAGGGGTGTAATAAGTAAATAGGTAAATAAAAGTACATTACTTTTATTTTAAACATGAAACCTGCCTAGATATAAAAACCACTTCTGCTCTATAGAATGTCATTTTTGGTGGAAATGTGAACATAAAATGCATCCTCTTGGCTGCTAAGTAGTTCTCCCTCATTTACCTGTCATATGGCTCTGGAATACAAATTTGATCTTTAAATACAACAGCTGAGATATGGTTAAACTTAGCAAGGAAATACAATCTTAGTAGTTAATAAGTTTTCAGTTTGTTAATGTGCTAATGAGCACCATGACAATGGTATGTGAAAGCTGCTTAATGTAATTTTCTCAATGGGGGCATCTTTTTTGTTTTGGAAATGGGCTTTAAGGTTAAATGTATATTGAACTCTTATTCTGGTAAGTGTTCAGATTTAATTGGCATACTTTATATTAGCATGTGTCAAACTGACAAAAATACAATTGGAAAAATATACTTGGTTCCCTTGGAAATGTTTGGTTATAAATAAAAATATTTTGTACTTGTGTTCAAAGATGTAATTGCAATTTTAACCACTCCAAGGTAAAACATGAGCCTCATTCTTTTAAAAAAAATGTATTTTCATAGATAATGTGTGAGTAAATTATAAAATCTCTGCCTTCTATATGAATAAGATAAATTAGTTTTGAATAGTAAATTAATTTCTCTAGGCAATTTGTTTTTAAAATCTGCATGATAAGGTGGATTGTGGAGTTATTTAAATGACTTACTAAACAATGATTTAGTCCCTTTCCTGATACTTCTGAAATTTATTTAATTAGGGAATAATATGAAGTAAAAATAGTGAGAAGTTTGCAAATATAATGAACAAAGAATACAGTACAAAGAAATGTTAACGGTTGAACCAGAGATAAACAAAATGTATTTAAATGGTGCACTATGCTGAGAATCATGCTTTAACTTAGAACACTTGCTCAGGAAATCAGTATTTTTCTTCCAAGTATGTGCATATTGCACTGTTAGATCATAATTAGAAATACCTGAATGCTTTATTTAAGTATTTTTATGCACACTAATGCTGTAAATCTCTTATAAAAATATATTTTATACAAATGCAAAATGTAATTGTAGAACCATGTGTTTAGCATGTAAGTTTTTTTTAATGGTGGCTTGAAAATTTTTGCCACTTAAAACTTTTCATATCTTCAGATGTCTGAGTGTAAAACATAATAAAGTTTCTATTTTATTATCCAATCTAAAATGGAAGCTGGTGAATTTAATCAAAGAAAGCCAATCTCTCCTTTCCATTCTCTATATTCAAACAATAGTTTGAATTGATGTACCATTTTTGTTAAGATTCAAGCTAAGAGTTTGAGGAGCAGACCAGTTCAGATATACTTCATTTAAAGGGCGTTATTAAGCCAAAACTTTGTATCATTTGTAGTAAATACATTGAACCAGAATCTGGGTGGCTATAATTTCTGTGGTTGAACTATTGCAGGGAGACAACTGACAGCTAACTCTATGACAGCATAGTAAACCAAGAGCCCTAATTCAGATTTGCACTTGGAAAGGATGTTAGTATTTTTTCACTAACTTCCTCATTTTACATAAGACCAAAGAAATGTGCCAGCATTAAGTAGCAAAGGCCCCAATTTGAACTCCTGGTTAAATAATCCTTTCACATAGCCTCTTAAGTTCTACTGAGATATCAACTTCGGTACAAGATGAAATTGTCTGATGTCTACATGTTTCATCACTTTAAAACATAGAAGTTCGGTTTTGATCTGAAATATCAGATGGCATTAAAAACTTTGTATATTCAAGTTCCAGTCATAGTGCCAAAGTAATTCTAACAAAAGAAAATGCCCTTCAAATACACAAATGGTTTGATTATATGAATATTCCTTCCAATGGTACAGAATACAATACATCCTATGATTTTGGCCCATACCCCTCTCTAGGAATCTTATCATCCTGGAAGCCTTCCTTGATTTCTCTTGACCCTGTAAGGAGCAAAAAGTCTTAGCTTTCACCCCACAATCATAAGTCTTTTTGCTTATCATTTCTCTGAAGGTTTCTTTTTCAGGGTGCTCTCCAAAAGAAAGCTTGAGGACAGGGAAAATCTTTTTTGTACTTATATCTCCAGCACTTAACAGTGTTTGGCATACAGTAGGAACATAATAATCCTTTATTACAATCCCTTTTTTGTAATATAGTTAACTTACACCATAAACCTCATTGCTCTTTTATTGGTCTTCAATTTTAATTCTACAGAGACTGTAATATCTTATGACATAGCTATACAACCCCTGAAACATACTGGATTTTAAACATACACTTTTGTTTCTGATGGATATGGATAAAGTACATTATTCAATGGCTTCTTTGTCCATAAACGGTTCTTCATCTACTCAGTGGATAGTTTATGCCAAACTCTAAAGTGATTATGACTCTTATTTAGGAGCCACTGTAGGACTTTGGCCTGATGCAACCAACACAGTTTCTTCTGCACCTGTCTAAAGGACCTTACCACCACTAGGGAATGCCTGTTAAGCTTGGACAATGAGCTGATTCTCCTCTATAACAACAGTGAAGAGACTAGTAGTCTCTTCCCAATTTTATGCCAAGTAATATTAATGACCCCAAAATTTCTTCA
Source organism: Monodelphis domestica (assembly GCF_027887165.1). NCBI lineage: Eukaryota > Metazoa > Chordata > Mammalia > Didelphimorphia > Didelphidae > Monodelphis > Monodelphis domestica. The sequence continues at coordinate 469,559,905 of NC_077229.1, read as the reverse complement.
TGACTTTCAAGGGATCTTAAAGAATGCTTGCTTATTAACTAATTAATTGCATTAACTACAACTTTCAATTGTGTAATAGAAAGGGCATGGTCTATTGTATAATAGTGCTGGCAAACCTTGTTCTGTGCTGATGTCCTTATCTAAAGGAAAGACTAAACACATCTATATAATTCTTGTAAAATTTTTTTATAAAGATTGGAAAGTGGTTATATGGTTTGGCAGCTGCTTTCTTCTCCTTAGGGCCCCCATCCCTTTTATTTTATAGCAGGACAAAAGAGGCAGTATCAGGAATTTTGGTTGATTTTTTTTCTTTTGGATGTTTTGGGTCTAAAAGTATTATGATTCTGCTTGCATATAGCACTGTACAGAGTAAGTAACACTCCCAGTGGGTTCCCAACTTTTTGAAAATTGTTATAACCCAAATGCTGTTTGGGGCATATTTGTAAACAATGCTTCTGGAATTGGAGGGAGTAGCTAGATTAAAATATTTTTCAGAATTTTAGTGATATCCTTTGAGTTAACTTGAGTGCTGGGATAGCAAAGGTTAGAAATCATTGCTCTACCAAAAAGATACTTCTCAGTATGGTACCCCAAACTGGAGATAGTTGCGTCTCATATACAAACAACAACACAGGTATCATAAAGACAACTGTTATTGTTTGGGGAGCTAATTAAATTTCAGAAAAATATTGTCTTTGACCGATCAGAAAAGCATAAGCAACTAATTGAATAATTTTAAATAGAGATGTTATTTTAAAAATAGTTTTGATAAAAGATCAGTGTAAACCTTTCTCTTAAATCAACATTATTTTGGTGGATAATAAAATTATTGTGTAGTCTAGGTTTTGGAAATGGCAAACCACTCCAGTATCGTTGTTAAAACCCCAAAAGGAAAAAACAAAACAAAAGACAAGGGGTCATGAAAAGATGGACATGATTGTGTGGAAAGGAAATTAAAACAAGTTCTGGAGTTTCTGCCACTGTGTTGGAACAAGCAATGGTGGGAATATTCAAGAAGAAACTGACAAGACTGACAGTTGGTGGGAGAAGGGGCAACTGGGAGTGGCAGTTGGTCTAGTGACTTCCTGGGGTGGGGAGTAGGAGGAGTTGTTCTTCCCAGTCTCTGGATAGAAGTGCCTCTACTTTCTTCAGCCCAAAGAGACAGGCCCAACCAGCTCTGAAGATCAAAACTTTTCTTGTTTGCTGTCTACTGCTAAGATTTTGAAATTAAGAAAACTTGCACAGGTATAGCATAGACAGGAATAAGAGAAACCATCCACCAGCTTGTGAGGCATGGCCTCAGCTCCAAAACTGAGAAAACCTCAAACCTTATCTAGGGAGATCCCTCTTCCCTTTTCCCTGATACCTCTCCAATCTGAATTGGTTATATAAATTTATCTTATTTGAATATCACAGTCAGATAAGTGGACTATCTTTTCAGGGGATATAGAGGGAGCTGAACCTCAGTTTAGTCATTCAACTACAAACAGTCCTTATCAGACCCCTGCTGGGCGACCAAAGTCTGGGGAAAGGCTTGTCCCTCAGGAGGGTTCATAGGTTTACCTGCTCTGGGGCATCTTCAGCATCAATCCATAGAGAAGACATCCCTACAGGCTATCATAAGTGGTTCATTTCTTGGACACCCATTTTGTTCAAAAATAGCCTCTGGGGGGGGGGGCAGCTGGGTGGCTCAGTGGATTGAGAGTCAGGCCTGGAGACGGGAGGTCCTAGGTTCAAATCTGGCCTCAGACACTTCCCAGCTGTATGACCCTGGGCAAGTCACGTAACCCCCATTGCCTAGCCCTTAACACTCTTCTGCCTTGGAGCCAATACACAGTATTGACTCCAAGATGGAAGGTAAGGGTTTAAAAAAGAATACCCTCTCGGGAGTGGGCTTCTCTTTCCAGCAGCCATATCCCCTCTCTCCCTTCAACTCCTCCATTCACTGCTACAAACCTTCCATATCCTCTGTTCTTATCCAGCACATCTTTCCCTATAAATGTTACAGTTTTGGGCAAAGCCAGCTAGGTTTTCCAACCTATTTTGTTAAGAATTTGGGAAGAAGTCAGTTGGAGGTATCAGAGAAGTTTTAGATAAATCAGGACTACATACATTTCAAAAGCCTGTGTGACTATGGAAAGCAGCCATTTTGAGAGCAGTGTTGAGTGCAACTAATCTGCCTAGTAACACCACAGCCAAAAGAAATCACTCCTTCTGAAGGGAGGAGGCAACTCTTAAAGGGCCAGGCTTAAAAACATTTATTTTTCTGTTGCAAAAGGCTTTTCAAGATACAAGATGACAAAGAAACTATTACTTGCCATGGGTTATCTAGGCTGGATTGGACATTTCTTTTATATGTTTTAGAACTTCTTTTTTGTCAAGGTTCCAGATTATATTTATTTTCTGCTTACCATCTCTGAAAGTTTCAGTGGCTGAATATAAGTGTAAATTGCTTGATTTCATTCAACCCCACATATGCTGGAGCATTATTCTTCTTAGTCCAATTATACTATGCCCTAAAAAAAGGTGTGCATCTAATTTATGGAAAAAAAGCAAAAGATAATGAAATGGCCGTGGTGATTTTAGCCATGAGGGATGAGATGACACAACTAAAGCAAATGATTAAGCAACTGACTGAGAAACAAAGTGGCAAATATATTAACACACAACACGACATACCTAAAAATAACAATGTAGTTAAGCAAGAAAATACAGATGGGGCTGAAGGTGGAATACCAATATTGCCACTAAGAGATCAAACAAGCCTACAACCAGATAGTGGCATAATTCATATTAAAACACATAAACCATTTACAACAGCTGACCTTGAAAGTCTGAAAAAACAGATGCCTTCCTGGTTTTCAGAACCTGTGAGATGTTTGAAAGAATTTAAAAGAGCAATTAGGCTTTATGATCCAGATTTCCAGGACACTGAAATTCTTCTCTCATAATTATTTTCAAAAAGGGAAAAACAACAATTCATTGATGAAACTAGAAACAATCCAAATTTAACATCATGGCCAGAGGAAGGAAAAGATTTAGAGTTATTTAATAATGAAAATCTACGTTATCTAAAAAAGGCCAGACAAGATCTATTAGAGGCAATGAAATTTTTTTTCAAAAAGACCAGATACTTGGGGACATTTTGAGAAATTGAGACAGTAAAGTGGGAAACATCCATCAAAGTTCCTCGATAGAATGATTGAAGTAGCAGGGGATGTGCTTGGATTTGAAAATTTAACTGAACAAAATCTTCAACACATAAGGAGACAATTTGTGAAAGGCAGTAAAACACCTATAAGATCATATTTTAAACTTCAATGCCCAGACTGGGAAACAATAAGTCTGGAAGATTTATGAAAAACTGCAACTTACATATTCACAGTTCTTAAAGGAACTGTGAGGAACTTAGAGGAAAAGGATGAAATAATAAAAGAGCTTAAAACCAAGCTCAAGGAGGCAAATAGCACAATTAAACATAAATAAATTGAAGAAATAAAAAATCTAGCCACTCTGCAATCATACAAATCCACAAGAAATTACACACAAAGCCATCAAAGGAGAAATGTACCCAAATGTTTCCTATGTTGAAAAATGGGTCACATGGTTTGATACTGTTATTTAAAGGCACAATTAGTCTAAGATAATAACAAACAGAGGTCCTGGAAAAGCAACATAAATTATAGCAGCAACAATACACAAACAAATACAAAATGTTATAATTGTAATTGCAAGAATTCATTGCAAGCACCAAATTTGGAAACCATGGAGAGATACATCCAACAAGGAGCGAAACCATGTTATTCACAAGTAGACTCAGGTTCTGCCAAACAAAGTCAGTTATGAAGCCAGGTGCATGGGGTAACATCAAAAAAGGCAAGATGGGAAAGGAAATGGGGAAAATGAAAAGGAAGGAGACTGCATGCAAATAGAATTTGGGGGTCCAAAAGAACAAAAAAACTAAAGAACAGATAGAAGAAATCCAATTAGATAATGATGTAACAGAGATTAAAGAGAAAATTTTTGGAACAGTGGAACAAGCTACAAAAGAAAGAGGAAGGAGCAGAACTGGCAACAGTCTGTAGTACACAAATCTTAAACTTATTAGGACATTATAACTTTAAAAGGAAAGAACATGAAAGATTATATCCAAGCAACAGTGATTTGCAACATTTCTCAGCACAAGCCAAAAGTAACTTAGCAGAAAGGAAAGAATATACTTTAGAAACAGGAAGTATCTCTCCACACAACTAAAACTAGACTTGAGCAATTGGAAAAACATAAGAGCTAAAGCAGTTGTACAAAAAATCAAGCCATTCTCCAATTGATAAATGGGCAAGGAACATGAATAGGCAGTTTTCAGCCAAAGAAATCAATACCATTAATAAGCACATGAAAAAGTGTTCTAAATCTCTTATAATCAGAGAGATGCAAATCAAAACAACTCTGAGGTATCACCTCACACCAAGCAGACTGGCTAACATAACAGTGAAGGAAAGTAATGAATGCTGGAGGGGGTGTGGCAAAGTCAGGACATTAATTCACTGCTGGTGGAGTTGTAACTTGATCCAACCATTCTGGAGGGCAATTTGGAACTATGCCCAAAGGGAGATAAAAGACTGTCTGCATTTGATCCAGTCATATCACTGCTGGGTTTGTATCCCAAAGAGATAATAAGGAAAAAGGCTTGTACAAGAACTTCTGCGCTCTTTGTGGTGGCCAAAAATTGGAAAATGAGGGGATGCCCTTCAATTGGAGAATGGCTAAATAAATTGTGGTATATGTTGGTGATGGAATACTATTGTGCTAAAAGGAACAATAAAGTGAGGAATTCCATGGAGACTGGAAACACCTCCAGGAAGTGATGCAGAGTGAAAGGAGCAGAGCCAGGAAAACATTGTACACAGAGACTGATACACTGTGGTACAATCAAAAGTAATGGACTTCTCCATTAGTCTCAATGCAATGTCCCTGAACAACCTGCAGGGACCAAGGAGAAAAAAACACTACCCACAAGCAGAGGACAAAGGGTGGGAGTAAAAACATGGAGAAAGGACAACAGCTGGACTACAGGGGTGGAGGGGATATGAAAGAGGAGACTCTGAATGAACACCTTACTATGGAAACCAATAGCATGGAAATGGGCTCTGGCTGAGGAAGCATGTGATACCCAGAGGAATCGTACATGGCCAATGTGAGGGGTGGGGGGAGGAGGGGAGGAAAAAAAAAGTGATCTTTGTTTCTAATGAATAACTTTGGAAAATGACCAAATAAAATAAATGCTTAAAAGTTAAAATTAAAAAAAAAACTATAGGTATTCCTTCCATATCTTGAGGGTAGGAGAGCAGCACCCCCACGGAATCTGGAAAATCTGGGTGAAAATTTTGGCCCTCCTTTCATACCTGAGAAATCTGTATTTTTTTCTTTTATGAGGTGTTTACTGTGTATAGTTATGATATTAAAGATAAAAATGTGTTGATATTATATAAAAAAAAGAAACAGGAAGTATAAAACCAAAAACAGAACCAAGTAAGACACAAATAGTAGAGGGTTATAAAGATAAACAAACTGTAATGAATTAATTGAAGTACAAGAGCAAACAACAGAAGCATGCAATGGGGAGGAAAATGCAATAACAGAGAACATTCAAATTAGCAGACCTCCTGGAGACAATGACACAATGAAAGCAGGAATGATATTACAAAAGAAAATACCAATGACATAATAGAAAAGTCAACCTTAAATCCTTATGCAGAATAATTCCAACCAATAGTAACTGCACAAGAAAAAGCAAACACAAACATTATTATGCCATCCTTAAGTCTTCATGATAATGCAATTCCATTGCAAACTATTGATGGATTGCAAAATGAATGTTCAAAGCAACAAGAAAAGTCTGTAGCTTTCTCTATAAATATTACAATTGAAACAACTGAACAACAACAAAAAGAATGTGGATTCTGTTCTGAATGCTTGCTAATTGAAAGACAGACAAGGGAGAATTCCTCCTAGAGTCTCCATTTAGGAAGAATGGCTTGGGCAGTCATCTCTTCATTTCCCACCTAGCTGCAGGATTTCATCATGCCCCACCTCTCTCCCATTCAGCCCTCTTTTATACTTCTTTTATGTGTGGTCTTCCCTCATTAGAATGTGAGCTCCATGAGGGCCATCTTTTGGCTTTCTTTGTATCTCCAGCACTTAGCTTGATGCCTGGGACAAAATAAGTCTAATAAATGTTTCTAGTCTCATTTGTCCCTAGATCCTTTACACTACGGGCTTCAACACTGTTAGATATCATGTGAAAATGGTGGGGTGGTTGGTTCAGTGCAGAGAAATGAGAGGAAAAGAACAGCTTTAAAAAACACACACCTATAAAAATGGTTAAAAACTTTATTTGAAAATTTTGAATAGCAATCATTCAAAGTGCATTAGATTTCTTCACTTCTCTCTGGCAAGAACATCACTTTTCTCAGTTTTTTCTTCTGCTTTTCCAATGAGATTTAATGTGAAACTGAAAATTGATACTGAACACCAGAATTGGCCCTGGCAATTTTCTTATTTAATATCTACCATGTAAAATTATTTATCAGATTACAAATATATAATGTTAAATTATAAAATATATAACTACAAAATTAGTGATATAAATGTATTATCTTTATGTTCTGTTTATATATTTTATATCTTGAAGTATATTTATTATATCTTAATAAACCGTAATATACATTCATTAACGAATACCTAAAAGGATGATTAAATCTCCCTTTTGATCGGACATACATACAGTGCTTCCCAGACAAGCCCTTCACCACAGTATCCCCTATATCAATGGTCTTCAAACTGGGATGCACTTGATAATCCACTTGTATGTAGAAAGAATATTAGCTCTGAAGAAAGTAACATAGTTGTTTAGAGTTGCAGCTGCTACTTTCCTCTAGTCTCCTTTCCTCTGCCTGGCCGAGGTCCAGGGTAGGGTTGTGTTCCCACTAAATTGCATATGCCTGGTCCTCTCCTGATCCCATTCCTACAGCTTCAGCAACACAAACTCTTTGTCTCTTTCCCAACTCCTCCTCTCCTGGCCCCTAGGAAAACAAGATAGGGCTCCTGTCCTGAGATTTAAGGCAAATAGCAGTAGCTGGCAGAATGCAAAAGGTGGCCATGGTGGCTGCCAGTGGGCTTAGCTAATCACATAACTCTCTCAAACCTAAAATTCTACTCCTGATCCCCACCCTATCAGTCAAATTAGAAGCAAATAAAGGCCATTCATCACTAGGAAATTAGGACCTAACCTGGACTCTTGTCATCATTTACTTTCAACTGCTCCCTTTCCCCTCGTCTCTGCCGTTCTCTGGCCATGAGATCTCACTTCCAGAAACCAATCCTTTCCCCCATATCCCTGTCCAACTCCCAAGAAGAGCATATGGAAATTGACTACCTAGATGCCAATAAAACTTTGAATAATTTATGAATGGTATTGAAAAATGGATAGCCTGTGGACTCCTTTCATTTGATCTATACTTCCATGAGTTACCTTCTGAAGTTATGAAGCCATTAAAACTTAAGCCTTGAAAAAAAATTAAACAAGATTTTAAAAAATAATGAATGCCTTCATTAAAAATTATATTAATTCTCTGACTTTTAAAGCCTTTCATAACCTGTCACTTTCCTATTTTTCCAGTTTTCTTACACCTTACTCAGCCCACTGGATTTTATATTTCAGTGGCACTGGTCTCCTTGCCATTGATACTACATGAACAACTGTCCCCAATGATAGACATTTTCTCCCTTCTCACCCCTGCCTCCCTAATTTCTTCAAGTCTCCAATGAAATTCCACCCTCTGTAAACCTTTCCTATCACCTTTATTTCAAGTGCCTTCCCCCTCAGATTATCTCCAGTTTATCCTGTATATAGTTTATGTATACATAGTTGTTTGCCTGTCCTCTCTCCCCTATTAGATTCTGAACTCCTAGAGAACAAAGACTTGATCTTTTTTTGTATTCCTTGTACATCATAGATACTGAATAAATGCTTGTTGATTTGACTTTAAATAAAAGTTTTACAAGTTATTTTTAAATACTTTATTTAACCCATCCTTTTTAAAGTTCAATTTTTTCATTTTTACAATGTATTATATTAATATAGTAGCAAAAGTCCTATTCAAAATTGGCTTTGATGAGAGAACTAGAAAATGACCAAAAGAAACAAGAAAATGCACAGGATGAGTTGAGAAACTGTTCCACCAGTTACTAGCCCTATGGTCTTGGGGAAATTATTTAAAATTATTTAAAAATGAGTTTTAGCTTTCTCTTAAGTAAAATGAGAGTAATCCCTGCCCTGCCTAACACACACATATATGGAAGATCAAATGAGTCACTGTATGTAAAAGTCCTTTCAATATTGTAAAACACCATATGAAAAAAGTATGCAACTTGGTGGAACAGATACAGAATTGGAAGACAGAGATTCAAATACTGCCTTAGACATTTATATTAGTCATATGACCTTGGGCATATCATTTAATCTTTCTGACCATTTAATCTTTCTTCATATGTAAAAAGGAAATACTAGCACCTACCTCATAATGTTATTGTGAGGATCAAATGAGAAATATGTAAAGTGATTTTATAAACCTTAAAGCACTATATAAATGGGAGCATTAATAAGTAATGGTCCTCTTCTATAAAGATATAAATCCACAAGAACCACTCTATTACATTAAATGTATATTTATTTTTTTTCCTCCCCAAAAATATATTAAGCATTTTAGTGTGGATAAAGTATCTGGTCATTTTGCTTTTAAGAAAATTTAATTTTTAGACAAAAAAAAATACAAGAATTTCCTTAATTCACATAAATGCGTTATACAAGAGGAAATTAAAGTACTGCTTTTAGCTTCCTGCATAGCAAATTTTAAAAGTTTTTTCAAATAAAGACTCCAAACTGACCACATTCTTTCAATCAGAATTGACTTCATATTTTGTAAAATAAACTATTTTATTCAAACTAGAAAACCAAGAGCTTATAAAAATAAAGCACCCACAGAACTGAAAATGCTTTGCTGTCTCCTTTTCTTATGTTAGTAGCCTACTTGAAGAATTAATAAGAAAAGTGGCAGCACAGAAGAGTTGGTAGAGCCAACCTCAAGAATCTGGAAGACCGGGCTTCACATTTCATCTCATTACATACCATCAATTGCAAGATGCCTACTGATCTGCATTAATACAGAGGGTCCATATAGAAATAAATTTAAAGTTCAGACTTAAAAAAATTTTTTTTCAAAGGGGAAAGGCAGAAGAGCAATATACTAAGGTCATTCCTGAGTGATTCCTTGATCATAAGGTTAACTTAATCACCTGCAGAGTCAATACAGGAGGAAACAGTTGGGAAAGTGATCTAACCCAAAGGCCAGTAGTTATCTGCAGGGCTTCAGTAGAGCAACTAATTTTATAAACTATATGTAACAATTTTCCAAGTATTAAATATTATTTTACTATAGAGAATCTTGGAACAACAACAAAAATATTTGTGGGTTTATATATCTTATCCTTCCAGGAACAAGATTTAACTGTATATTCTCTTTACTCCTTACTGGGGCAAATCACTTAACCTCTTAGTGCCCTAGGCAACGTGGGAGTAGGATGTCAGCCTCCAACCATAGGAGTTTCCTTCCTCAGGAATTCCCTTTACTAATGAAACCACAAATTAAGTTAATTCTATTGGAATTACTGTCAAAGCACAGAATCTCAGAGTTGGAAGGGACCTCAGAAACTAGCCAAACTTGGACCTGAACAAATATATTGTCTTTACAACAGACCCAGCAAGTGATTATTCAGTCTCTGTTAGTGGACCTCTATTTGGGGCAGCCTGTTCTTTGGAGACAATCTACTCATTTTTTAATGAGCTTCTATTACTGCCTCAGAGGCCAATAACAATTCTAATCCCTTTTACTCTGAAAGACCATCAAGATCTTGAAGACAACTAACCATGTCTCACTTAAATTTTCTCTAGATCGAACACCCTTAGTTTCTTTGATCTTCACACAACATTAAATCAAGTCTTATAAATAAAAAGTAATGATTTCATGGGAAAGGTCCAATTTAAAATGCAGCCTGCTCCAGCTTACTCAAAGATTTTCTACATTAAAAAAATAAAGGGCATTTTGAATTTAAAATAGTTATTTCCCATTTGAGTTAAATCCTTTAAACTTGAAGTGATTAGCATCTTATTAACAATAGCCACCATTTTCATGTCTAAAGATACTACAGTAGCAGGATTGAAAACACTATTTTGCCGTTACCCAGGGGTTACTAGCATTCTGTTTCCAGAGGAACTGATTTCTAAATTCTCAGAAAAATGCAGGTAAACTTCTAAATTTCCTCCATTAGAAAAAAGGGAAGATCTTATAACCAAAACAGTATATTGTGAGAAAAATATCAAAATTTGTTTTTCAAATTACACCACTTGACAATTAAATGGTTTATTTTCTATGGTACTCCATTTTTTTATTAGTAGAGGTTATAAAACTGTAATTTAAAAAATGGATCTCTAAAAGATATTTGGTGCAGTAGAATTAGTTCTAGGGTCAAAGGATTTAAATTCAAATCCTGTATGCTTTGCTTTCAAGCCCATGGTGACCCCGGGCAAAATCTCTCACTTAATTCCCTGGGATTGAGTTTCTTCATTGGTAAAATCAGGAGATTGAACTAGATGGTGGCCTCCAAATTCCCTTCCTGCTCTTTATATAGAATGTGAGCTTCCTGAGTGTAGGCAATGGTTCATTTTTGTCTCTTGTCTTCCACATCTGGTATTATACAGGCACTAAATGTTTGTTGACTGCTGAGAATTTTTTTTCTTGTTTTACTAATTCATTCATATTAAGGCAGAAAAAAATTTAACTGAACTACCCAGTATGTCTGAATGGATCAAATACTTCAGGGTAGAAATGGAATCTAGGGCTTCAGACACCTTGACTAGATAATATTGTTGAGTAACAATGATAGGGATGAGAAGTAGGAATGGGGAAGATTTTTTTTTTTTAATTAAACCCTTACCTTCTGTCTTGGAGCCAATTGGCTCCAAGGCAGAAGAGTGGTAATGGGCTAGGCAATGGGCGTCAAGTGACTTGCCCAGGGTCACACAGCTGGGAAGTGTCTGAGGCCACATTTGAACCTAGGACCTCCCGTCTCTAGGCCTGGCTCTCAATCCACTGAGATACCCAGATGCCTGGAATGGGGAAGATTTTTAAAAATCTTTTTTCTTTTTAAAGAGAAAGACCACAGTCTTTGAGAATGAAGACCTCAATTTTTAAAAATTATGTTCGACTCAGAAATTAGGATTTCTGAGAAAGCTTATATTTGTGAGTGGAGAAAATTTTTACAACAGGCTTTTAAAATAGATTTGAGGTATTACTGATTATGGTCAGAGACAGATTCTAAAATCACTTATATCTGTCTAATAATACTTTCCACAGATTATTCTCGAAGTGTGAAAGCCATCACTAAACAGTACACTACAGTCTTCAGAGGACAATGTCTTCATATTCTGGAGGTTTCAAAGAAATGTCCTTAAAATCTAGTTTTCAAAAGGCAGAATGGGGTATATTTTGCTGTTCTACTGAAAAAAGGTAAATTTTATTTTCAAGATATCCTGAGCTTTATTCAACATCATTATGTAAACAAATATAATTAATTCTACAGCTTATATGTTCTATGCAGTATTCAACAGACTTTATCTACCTCAAAGAATTTATACCTGCATGGGAGTTTAAACATCCACACTAAGATGCATTATTATGTAGGAATAAAACTTATGGAGTAACTGTCTCATATTCTTATATATTACAATACTTAAATATTGTTTCCCAAAATAGCCTGATTTTTCTCCTCTGAATCCAACTGTTCATGGATGAGAATTATAAAATGACTTTTAGCCTTAGCCATTTCCTATACTGCCATGTATAAAGAAGTTCCCTGGCATCTTTTTATCATTCAATGTTCTTTCATTTCATCTGACTGAGGTCGGGAACTATAAAAATTCTGACTTTTACTTGCTTCCTTGTACAAAATTCATTTTAACTTTAAAGCTAACTTGGAAGATGTCTAAAAGGGTACAAAGCCATCAGTCTAAATGCAAGAGGGTCAAAAATACCAACTACTTTCAAACTTCTTTGTTTTTAAAGTGCTCCATGTGCAATGTAAGATTAATTTCCAAGATAAAGAAATTCATTATGAAGACCAATAAATTTTTCAAAAAATCAGTAGTTAAAAACATGAGCAGCTTGGTTCAAGTATTAATTTGTAGGCTTTAGGCACATTCAAATCAAAATGGTATTTGCAAAATTTCTTTGAATATGATTGAGGCAAAGGTGTTTACAGGAAAGGCCTGCAAACTAAGATGTAAACTGTAACAAATCTGTAAACTCAAAGTGACTTTGGAATTTTTAAGTAAGAAATGCTCACAGGATAGTGAACAAGAATACAATACTTACTTCATTTCTCATCAGAAACAAAAGAGGTAATAAGTTTGCCTAGTACTAGTCAGAGGCCATGTAATAAACAAAAATGATCTGAACAATTATCACTAGTAGGTTGCTTCATCCATGTTGTCATCACTTTCTGCACCAAAATCATCTCCATCTTCAAAGTAAGAATTGATGTAATCATTTTCCTAAGTAATAATAATAGCAACATTAATACATAATTAGAAGGCTAAATTATACTTCCACTTCTTATGCAATAATGGGAATATAATCTGGAAGTAATGACTAAATTTTTAATTTAGAATTCCCAGAATTATGATTTTGTTTATCTATGTTAACCTTGCCTAGCAACCCAATTTATACACATAAAAATACCAAGAAAAAAGTTAACTATTCCATTGCTCATTTTTAAACTTCTCCTTCCCCCTTTCTTTTAACTATTTTTCAAATATCCTTGCATCAAGTTATTTGATTTTGAGTAGGCAAAAGCCCTCACTTTTTTTCAAGCTTTTATTTTCTGCTGGCTTCAGTCAAAAGGAAAAAAAAAACTTTCCTATTGCTCTCCTCAAGAATATGTGTTTTTCTAAGGAATGCCGATATTTCTTTTTTTATAATAAACTCTTACCTTCTGTCAGAAGAGTGGTAAGAGCTAGGCAATGGGGGTCAAGTGACTTGCCCAGGGTCACACAGCTGGGAAGTGTCTGAGGCCAGATTTGAACCTAGAACCGCCTATTTCTAGGCCTGGCTCCCAATCCACTGAGCTACCCAGCTGGCCCCCCACCAGCAGGATTTCTTAGCCAAATCTCACTGGTTTCAGGCAGGGCTGAAAGAATATTTGTCCAATAAAGTTAGTCTTTTAGGAATCTACCAAGTTACCAAGTTAAAAGAATTTTGAAGAAAGACTCAGTAATCCTCATCAGTCCAAAACAGGGGACATTAAAGCTGATGTGACTGATTCCAACCCACAGTCTGGGGTAACACCCCCTGGACTAAACAGCTCTAATCTTGGGTTGTCCATAGTCCAAAAGGGGAGCAAAAGGGCAATATCATCCCTCATTCTTCACATCTAGGTAGTATTCCTTAGTCATCCTGAAGATGAGGGTAGCCACAGAGACTATGGACTTGGAACTAAGTCTTTGCCACATTTGAAAAATTTCCAATTCAAAGATATCCAGAGAGCCTAAATACCTTTAATGGTTCGTTAGGACTTGTGTTTAATCAATCCAAGCTGTCACCAATACAGCTGGATTAATAAGGTATTTATTTGTGGGATAATATAAACTGATGCTCAACCCAAATCAGAATACTAAAGGACATATATATATATATATGTATATAGTAGGTGTGCATTAGAGCCAGCTTATATGAACTCAAGAGTGAGCCAACTGTTAAATTTTCAGTGTAAACACTTCAGAAACTATCAAATGCTACAAATCAGGGCTTGACTTGTTTTGTTGACTGTCTAGGCATGAGAAAGTGATGAAGAAAATGTTAACAATGTAGGTTAAACTTGTTAAACATTTACCACCAATCTCCTGCTGAATGTGTTTGTGTATCTGTGTATGTTTGTATATATGGTAAGGTAATGAATGAAACTGGAGCATACCACTCAACAAAAAATCCATTTCACTTTATTGCCATTCAAATAAATAAATAAACAAATGAATAAATAAATAAAGCGAAGTCTTTGCTTTATTGTAAATATAGAAGACTTGTTAGTGGTTACAAGAATTACTGAAAAGGTTATAAAACTCCACTTCTACGGTCCTGTGCTTCAGTGGAGAATGTGACCCTATCCTATGATAAAAAGAAGGGGCAAGGGACGCCAGTATAACTCAGAGACTCTAAAGCATTTATTTATATTGAGGACAGAGGCAGAAAACTCCCCAGACATCCCTTACCAGACCCGAAAGGCTTTGTAAGTAGAGTCTGAATTGGTCTTATCAGGCTTATGCCAACAAACCATATGTCTGACCTATTTCTTCTTACCCTATTCCTAAATTTCTGATTTAAGAAATTCACATGAGTATCTGAATAAAAATCACTCCCATAAATTAGAGCGAGAATTGCCAATCCATTATTATAAAGCTGACTACCAATCAAGCACATTTACTTTCTAAAACTATATTTACTAAATCCTATAATTTCAGCATCATAATCATCCAATTGATTTCATTGTTCTTTATGTCATTGGTAATAATCAGGTTCCTTGTTCCTATTAACCAGTTGTTTTAAAAAACCATACGCCCATTCTTTATTACCTCTATCCCCAATTTTGTTATTTTGTTAAAATATTTTGTTGTTATTTTTGTTATTATTGTTATTATGTATTATGTTATTCAAAAATGGTACCTCTTCCTGTTCTTCTTCATCATACTCTTCCTGGTCGTCAGCTGCTTCATCATCTTCACCATCATCATCTTTTCTTTTCCCTTTGCCTCCTTCTTTCTCATCAGTTTCTTCATCTGATTTCTCTTCATCACCTTTCTTTTCCAAGTCCTGGTATAAGTTACATTCATTAACCAATTTAGAGTAGCAACTTGGTCACAACCACTCCAAACACATTTACAAGACCACAAAATGGTAGCAACAGATCCCCAGAATTCTTCAGAAGAACTGATATAGTAACTTATGGCTAAAAGATTTGGTTTTCTACCATCATGTCAATTTTTAAAAATGTGTTAATTACAATTTTGAGACTTAAGGTAATGCTTTATTTGGGTGATAGATCTTTCAAGAAAATAATACAAGTATATACAAGTGCTGTACAAATATCTCACTGGCTTCTCACAACTACCTTATTTCTATTTTACAGATGAAGAAACTAAGGCAGACAGAGGGAAAGTTATTTGCCCAAGGTTGCATAATTAGTAAGTATCTGAGGTTGGAGGTAAGCTTAGATATTCTTGTTTTCAAGTCCAGCACTCTCTCCTCTGCACTACTACCTTGATGCCTCTTCTTCTAATGTATATTTTTAAAAAGAGAAAAATCATATGCTCATTATAAATATTTAATTTGATTCCTTCTAAAACTGGAGTGAATTTTCACATATTTATAAAGGAACTACTAATATTATATGGGTAAGATTTCCTAAAGTATAGGTATTTTGTTGTTGAGTCATTTTTCAGTCATGTCCAATTTTTTGTGACTCTATTTGTTGTTGTTGCTTTTTTTTTGGCCAAGATACTAGAGTGGTTTGCTATTTCCTTCTCCAGCTCATTTTGTGGATGAGGAAACTGAAGTAGAATTAAGTGACATGCCCAGAGTCATACTGCTAGTAAATATTTGAGGCCAGATGAGTCTTCTTGATTCTAGGTCAGGAGCTTTATACCACTATGACAACAAAGTATCCCTAAGCATAGATTTTAGTGCAGTGGTAATTATTTTCATCTTAGTGTACAGGTTTTTCAGTTTGTAAATCCATCATGACTATCTTCTTTTCCTCCAGGCCTATCTGACTACTGTTTGTTGACCTTCATTCTTATTAATGTATTCAGAGGGTTAATAAGGGAAGAGAGGATGGAACTTGAGGCAATCAGAGTCATTTCCAGTGACATTTGTGCAAAATGGAAAAGGGTTGGAAGTTAATACTTAAACTTTCACTCTAGCAATATTTTGACTTTTCACTTAAATGACTATGCCAGCCTGTATTTGCAGAGAAATTTAATTTGACTACATGTTGACATATCTCCAATCTATTAATGACAGTCTGATTTATATTTCTATGGCCAATATAAATTATTTGTTTAAACTAAAGTCAACAGCAATGGAGTAGTAGAAAGAATGCTAGGTTTGGAGTTGGAAGACTTAGGTCCAAATCACAACTCTGATACTTTTAAATATTGTATTATCTCTTTCCCAAGGGTGACTTATGATGGTCCTGAGGATCAAATGAGAATCTGTGTGCAGAAGCATATATGTAAACTGTTATAATTACTGTTATTTATTGAAGCCATTAGAGCTGAAGTCAATGCATAAATAATGTATTTAAATTTCTTTAATGTGTTAAAATGTCAAATTAGGTAATATATACAATGTACTTTGTATTATTATTAGTATCATTATTATTAGAATTTCAGATTTCCAGAAATATGGCTCAACACCACTTTTGCAACTGGCATTATAATTTAGGCATAAATTAAGATTTTTCCACTAAAAAAGAATTTTTCACAATAAAAAATTCTAGTTCACAATTTTACAAAAAAAATCTTCCATGTAGAGAATATAATCTGTTCAATTCCATCTTTATATGTGAATAATGGAATTGATCTTTTGTGCCTTTCTGCAGTTTTATCAGAACTTTCAAGAATCAGAAACAAGGAACATATTTGGATGGCCTTGAATACTAAAACACAATTCAGTACCTATCTTTTTGATATGTCCATCCCTCAGGGAACGATTCAATGATATTAAGCTAAAAAGCAAAGATACAGTTTTTAAAGAGTCCTTTGACTGAATCTGACTTCCTATGTGACCTTAGATAAATTACTCATTCTCTTTGCTTCTAGATTTTTAATCTGTAAAACAATACTTGCCTACATACTTCCCCAAATGAATGAAATGTTTATGTGGTCTTCCTCTCAATATGTGCATTAGGATGTTTCAATGCATTGCTAATAAATAATTCTGCAGAAATCCTATAAAATATCATCAGAGAGATATGTAACTGAAAAAAAACCAAAAATGTAGACCAGTTCTGTAGTAGAGATAATTGATAGGCAAATAGACCATTCTATTGATATCCATGCAATGTTAGGATCACTGGAAAAAGCCCCCCAGCAAACTGAGTGAACCTCCTCAGAGAATTCTTTGTAGGCCATGGACAAGAGTTGAATAAAATAGACAGGCATCAATGGATTTCAAATTACAGCCCATGAGAGAAGACACTAATTGATGAGATTGTAGAACAAACTATGTTGCTAATAATAACAATAATAATAATTAGCTTTTAAAGTGCTTTTAGGTTTGAAGCAAAGTGCTTCACATATGTTCTCTCATCTGATTCTTACAACAACCCTATTAGATAGCTGCTATTGTTATCCCATTTTACAGAATAGGAAACTGAGCCTGACAAAGGTAAAATGATTTGTCTAGAGTCACACAGGTATTAGAGGTTTGAGGCAACATTTGAATTCATGTCTTCATGACTTCAAGACATGTCAAACAGTATTTTTTATTTTCCTTTAAGAGGCAACATTGATGCCCCCCCCCCAAAAAATAGACTTATCAGGTTAGGCTTGGAGCTAAATTAATCTAACGAGTAACACTATTTCCATCAAGCTGGGATTCTAACTACTATCTATAACATAGGTTATAAATATAGTGGTGGCAAAGGGGAAGGAAGAGGTGAAATATGCATTTTTTAAAAAGTTACGGGTTTGCGGCTTTATACCTATAGTATCAGATTCATTTTCTAAAATCTAGGTAATTAAAAACCAAAAACTTGCCATGGCCTTGAATCAAATCTTTTGATTTCCGTAGCATTCAGAACCTAGAACTGGATAAAACTCAAATTTTACTGAATGCAATTTGAGACTTAACTGTGTTATTTTTCTTTGAATATACATACATTTCATATTAAAGACCTGGACTATTTCTTATTTCTGCCTCTGAAATAATGAGATGGTCATTTCAATTCTAATTTTATTCTACTAAACTGATAACTTTGATGAACTTTTTAGGTTTCATAGGTTAAATATGGCTTGGTCCATATTCGAGTTTCTCCCAAAAAGCCCTTCTACCAGGAGAGTGACTCTCTGTCCTAAAGATAAACCATTCAGAGCTCCAGATCAATTGTCCTTATCATGCACATCTCATGCACATCTCTTTAGTACTCATCCCACTGTTGAACTCCAAGACTGGCCAGAACCTAACCAGTTTCAAACAATAAAAACTGGCTAATGCTCAAAACCATTAACAATCTCATTCATCATCTCACCAAATTTAAGTCTGGCTTATTTGACTATTGTTCTTTTATTAATACTCACAATTTTAGGAAGTCCATAATGGCACAGTGGGTACATATACAAAGTTACGTAGAAATAAAATTCTATATAGACATGGTAGAGATAAAGGGGGGTGGAAGTACATTTAGAAACTAAATATTGTAAACAAAAAGGATATCTACAACAAGGGAAATAAGAGCTATTTAAATGTATGCATTTGTAATTTGTATAAGTAGTAAATTATAAATGTTTACATTTCACACACTTATTCCTCTTTCCTTCCCCCTAGTTCCTTTATTTTCTTTTTATCATTTCTGGGTAGGAAGTCACTGAGTCCCTAGAGGAAGAAGGCAAAAGAATAGAGAATAAAATATGAAAACAGATGTTTACAGTGGACAGCTAGGTGGCTGAGTGAATTCAGAGCCAGGACCAGAGATGGGAGGTCCTGGGTTCAAATGTGACTTCAGATACTTCCTAGATGTGTGACTGCGGATAAGTCACTTAACCCCCATTGCCTACCACTTACCATTCTTCTTCCTTGGATCCAATACATGGTATTGATTCCAAGATGGATGGTAAGAGTTTAAAAAAAAAAAGAAAAGAGACATTTACAAATAAGAAAGGAAAAGATGGTAAAGGCTGAGAAAATGGTGGGAGACACTTGACAATCTCTAGGGTCTCTGCCAGTTCTAATATTCTCTGATTACATGAAACCAAGGAGACAAATTATGTCACTTTCCAGTTAATCCACTGGCTTATTTAGAGAACACATGTATTTTCTGCAAAGTGTGTTTTCCTTCTGCCAAATAGGTGATATCAAGGGATGGTATAGAATAACAGTGGGAGTAAGCTTTTTCAAAAATATGGTACCCACCACCCTTTAGTGGAACACATATTCAGAGTGCTTAACAAGTAGATGAAGCTTACCTCAATTTTTTTCAATACATCCACAGTACTAATGAGTGTAGAAACTTTGGCAGTACTTTTTGCCCTTTGGCATTTGGGGCCTGCTAGGGAAAAACAATTAGTTAGTACATTTTTCATAGAACAATAAAGAAGGCTGAATGGTGCCATGCATTACATTGCTTTGTATTTCATTGAATAAATAATAATGAGACCCTACATTCCATTCTTCTAAAGCACATCTCAGTTTATTAAGCACTTTTAAGTACAGGTATCCCTTCTATATTGCTGTGGTTGCAGGAAAAGCCCCTGCCCACCATTTGGAAAAATCCCCATAAAATTTTTTTGGCCCTCCCTTCCTACCAAAGAAGTCTGAGTTTCTCTCTCTCTCTCGCTCTCTCTCTCTGTCTCTGTCTCTGTCTGTCTGTCTGTCTCTCTCTCTCTCTCTCTCTCTCTCTCTCTCTCTCTCTCTCTCTCTCTCTCTCACACACACACATACACACACACACACACACACACACACACACACACACAGTACCTTGTTGTAAAATTTGGTTTAAGTATCTGGTCATTGGCCATTAAGTTTCTAAATTTTTTCTGAGCCATCTGATGTCCCTCATATGTCTTCATGGCTTCCACAAAACTTTCCCCAAATTCCCATTTAATTTCTTATGCTGATCCATGAAAATCAAAACTATGATAGGCAAAGGTATGATGTGGAAGGGATGTCTGCACTTTCATTTGGTTCCTTAGTTAGAAAAAATGTCATCTTTATTTTAAAGATAAGGAACTGGAAGAGAGACTTATTTGATCCAAGTCCCACAGTAAATCAGGAGTTTGGACAGAACCAAAAATGGATCTTTAGACTCTATCTAGTAAGTGTTATTCCACCGATAGTACCCAGGCTCTACCTTTGACTTGAAAACACTTATTATATATTGACTATGGGCAAGGCAATCCAGGCATATTCACTAAATGGCTATAATCTAAACAAAAGACCACAGCTTATATTAGTAAACAAACATGGCAGAAGCCATGAAGGCATATGAGGACCATCAGATGGCACAGAAAAAAATAAGAAACTAAATGGCCTATGGCCAAACACTTAAACAAAACCAACTATTTTAAATAAAAGTATCAAATTTCATAAAGGGAAAACAGTATAGTACAATAGTTTAAAATGCTTTAGCACTATTGCGTTTTTAGTGGGAGGCAGGAATTGGAGTAGGGAAGAAGTTAATACTGATATTTGAGATAATAGCTGGAAATTCTGATCAAATCTCTAAGCATGAATCCTTTTGATCAATCACTATCCTATATACTTTATAAGAGAAAACATTTCACTATGCTTGAAAAATAAAAATGTAAGATTTTTCTCTTCATGAATACAATCAGATTTTTAACATCTTCTGCACTAAATTGGTAGAATAGGTTTACTCAATAAGCTACTCAATGATTAGTATTGAATTTGTATTATTTCAAATCGACACAATGACTCTTCTCTTCAGTCCCACCATGATAAGCTACAAAATAATACATTAGCCTTTGCTCTGAAAATAATGATCCTCCCCTCCCTCAAACCTCAATTTAGTGAGATAAAATGTACACAAAGGAACACCTGATTAAATTAAGACCTTTATTCAGACTTTTTTGATGTACTGACCAGTTTTATTGATTTTGTTTTTGCAGTCTTTCTCTTTTCCTTTCTTTTAAAAAATATCATTTGTTTTATGGAATGGTTCTCTCGGAATTGAAATAGGAAGATTCTGGTACCAATTCTGGTGATTTTTAAAGAAAAGAATATCAAATGAAAACTTTTTTTTCCAGAGGTCAATCAATAAGCATTCTTTACAATGTAAACTTATTATGAGTGGGGATCAGTTCATTCTTTGAACTTGTAGCCCTAGCACTTAGCACAGTAGCTAGCTCACAGTTGGGTACTTGTAAATTCAGTATTTACTGTATGCTAGGCACTACATTAAAGCACTATTCTAAGGCCTGGGGTTACACAGAAAATGCAATATGTAAAACTACAGAGATAAAAAATAGAGTAGTGGAGTGTGTTTGGTCAGCCATAACTGAAAGAAATGCAATTTTCTATCATTTGCACCAAATTATGATTAATTAAGAAAATAGGCCCATCCATGGCCATAAATTTTTGATGAGCTCTTACTCAAATAAAAGTAACTTTGTTGGACTTAATGGTTGTTTGCTTAGTACTCTTAACTTTCTAGTATTTTAGAATGGGATACCCAGAAAGAGAACAAGGACACTGTTCACTCCTCTCTGTAGAGCAATAAATAGTCACACTTGGGAGAATCCCTAATAAATAGTGCATCAAAAAGTCAAATAAGCCAGAGGTAGTAAAACATTATGTACTAGAGTGTTTTTCTCTAAGGAGGTCTTATCAAAAGTATCTCATTTCAGGGGGCAGATGGGTAGCTCTGTGGACTGAGAGCCAGGTCTAGAGACGAGAGGTCCTAGGTTCAAATCTGGCCTCAGACACTTCCCAGCTGTGTGACCCTGGGCAAGTCACTTGACCCCCATTGCCTAGCCCATTACCACTCTTCTGTCTTGACTCCAAGACAGAAGGTAAGGGTTTAAAAGAAAAAAAAAAGTATCTCATTTCATAGAACACAAATCCCTCTAAACTATGTACCAAAGATTTGAAAAAAGGAAATGTGCTTCATAAAGAGGCTTGCTATATGCACTTCCCAGCGTGTCAGAGACAGAACTAAAACTGCTGCATGTTCTTGTTACAGAGATTTTACACTATTACCTAAAATGGATCTTTTCCTATTCACAGGAATATCGAGTTCTCAAGATCTGTGTTCAAGTTTTTGATTTAAAAGTGTTTTCATGAAAGTATGGATTGTCAATATAAGGTAGCTCATACCCTTGCAAATAGTGTTTGGCTATTAGAAAATTATTCACATTCATATTTGTATGTTTTAGTGATGGGGAGGGCTAGCAATGTCTATAAAAGACTTGATCTTTAGGGGAGCAAAAATCCCGATGTTCGCTAGTCATTCCTTCCCTTGACCTTCCTCTTTTCATCTGTCTTTATAACCCAAAAGAAAGTTACTGAAGGTAAGGCAAAATGTGAAAGAGTCTCACCAACAAGAAATCAGAAGATAAAAAATGGTTATTTTTTAAGCACTATTAGGTTTCCAAAGCACTATACATATAGTATATTATTGGATGTTCACAAGAACCCTGGGAAATAACTGCTACAAGTCTTATCATCCCCATTTCTGAATGAGGAAACCTCCATTCAAGGAGGTTAAGTAATTTACCAAAATACAAAATAAAAATCAAGGACATCAGGAAATTTTAAGGCAATATGAAAAATGGCAGCTTTTAACAGGAGTCTACCAGTAACAAATACCTAAGCAACAAGAGATTTTTTTAATCTTATTTTTTAAAAAAAGAAATGGCTTTTATAAGTTAGAATACAGAAATGAGGGATCTGATCTCAAAGTATTGTGAAAATCATTAATAGTTCAACTTCCCAACACCCAAGTTAATCTTAAAGATCTCTCAAACTTACAGCCTATTTTGCATCTATACAAGGTCATAAAAAGGCCAGTTAGCCATCTATCCATCCTCCCAGTAACAGTGACATGGCAACCCAGAGACATGCATAACCCAGCTATTCTTTCTATTCCGCCATGATTATTAAAACCTCTGCCATTCCAGCTAAAAAACTGATAAGGGAGAGTAAGGATTTGGAAAGAGTACTTGATATCTTCTATAAGGCTAGTCAAAGTGTTAGGAACTAAAAGAAAAACAATGTTATATATGATGAATGCTTTTTAATTTCTGTTTTAGTGAAAATTTTATGTCTAAAAGTTTAAGGAAAGGGAATATGACCTAGTGCATAAAATGTTAGTCTCAGAATCTGGAATACCTGAGCTCAAGTCATGCTCATGATACATATTGACTATGAGACCTTGGATAAGTCATCATTTGCTCTGCAAACCTTTATGATGCCAAACATGTTGATTTGTATGGGGAGAAATGGTCTATTTATTAAGAATTCTCTGTACCAATGTGAAAAACAATTTTTTTAAAAGCCTGAGGTATCAATAATCAAAGTAAACTAATTTACACATCAGCATTTGGAATCAAAAGTATACAGTAGTTCTCCTCGAATTACTCCTTCCTTCAAAACAAATCATTCATCTAACCCCCACGCCCAAATCACTCACTCCCTACACATCAATATCTGGTAAACTATAAAAAGGACTTCAATTCTTATTGTGACTATGACTGCCCAGTCCTGCCTGGCAGCTATCATCGGCTATGTGTGCCCTGAGCACCTAGAAGGGGATAACTGTATCCTGTTTTTCCCCCTGTACCCTTGGCACCCAGCAGCATTTCAGACTCTGCCCTGAACATGTAGAAGGGACCGATCACAAACATCATGTTTTTCTAGCTGTTCCAGGAACCCCCTGACACATTTACCTGAATCTGGGTATACAAAGACCCCTAACAAAAGTTCTCCCACCTTGCCTGCCAGGAAGTAGACCTTCTCTGGGACTAGGCCACTAGCTTTTGTGATAATAAAGCTCCCCTTTCATCCTTAAAAAGAGGCTCTGTGAAATTTTCACATTTGAATCTACAACTGGCCAACCATTTTATTTTGGTACTGAAACACTGGATCCCTCTTTGTGGGTCTGGCTCATGAAGACTGATTCCCTCTTAAGGTATATTTTTTCATTTGAGTCCCTCTCCTCTGACTTGGTCCTGGCAGGTTTCTTTACTCTTTCTTGGAGACATTCCATAGGAGTGTCTAGGTATCCTAAAATTATGGCTCACCCAGGGACACCTGAGGCAAGTGTTTGGGGACCTTAGGAAGGGGCTCCACTTGTGTGGAGGGCATGACAATCATGTCGACTTGGAACCACCCTGAAGATAATGGGCCAGATCTAGTCTATTCTGAAAGATTCCTCTTTGGGGTGTCTCTTAAAAAACCAGGACAAATTTGATGGGCAGGAATTAAATATAAACACCTCATTTTCTTTTGTAAGAGTGAATAGCCACATGATAATCTGGAAGACCAAGAAAAATGGACTGAGGACCCATTCATCCAAGCATTCATGACTCTTTGTGGTTCCAGGAGATCTTGTATATCTTCATTTCTGGAACTGTTCTGTCCTGGATGGAAGGGACCTTATAAAGTCATCCCTACAACTACCATTGCTGTAAAACTCAAGGGACTTTCTGGTTGGACTCATGTATCCAGCGATAATGGAGAAGGTGGTAAAAGAAATAAGATCTAGGAGAGACAGCTGATGTTTAAGATTAGCTCAGAAAGAGAAGGGGTTTGGAGATTTTTCTTCCTTCAACCTTCCCTCCTCAGCTATGGCTATTCTCCTAGATTTGCTCTTGTCTTTCTTCCCCCTTGTCCTTCCCTACTACTAAAGCCTAAATGTTCCCTCCTTTAAATTGTTCCACTCACACTTGATTCAAATTTGGGAAAGGATAATCACTTTAATGTCAATTAATTCAATTAAGCTAATACAAAAGAATGGGAAAGAAAAAGGGGGAAAGAGGGTCCCTTCTCTAACTAACCTTTTCCCTCCCTCCTTGAGTTTGGGGGGAACTCGGGTTTTGGCAGTCTGAGCCCCCTGAGTCATAATCAGGTTGACTGATCCTGGGTTTGGCCCCTTGGCCACAGTTCAGACCCAGGGCAACAGGAGCTGAGGTAAAGTCTGACATGTCTTTCTGAGCTTTCTTTTCAGTAGTCTTTTCAATTAGGAAATGTTGGGGGGAATGATATCCAGTCACCAACAAGAAAAAGGTAGATAACCCTCAGGAAAAAGTCTTAATCAGCCCTCTCTCTTCAGCTTCTCAAAACAGAGACCAACTGCTTTTCAGAAGGAACCTTCTGGCTCCTCAAGATTCCAGCCTTAACATGGGGCCCCTCTCCTGATAAGGAGAAATATTTGGCCTGGCATTCCTCTTTTAGTGCCATTCGCTATCACAAGGCATTACAACATTCTCCCCTTCTGAACTGCCAAAGGTCCCTAATTCCTATTCCTGTGGAGGATCTCAAACTCCTTTGCTGATGCAACAACCCATCTGATGGTGATCACTGAATCCTTTGTCTTGCTCTTTGTTCTTGTGTGGCTGGTCCTCATTATCCTCATAGCCCTCTAGCTCTCCTATCTTCTCTCATGGGGACTCTCTCTGACTGACTTTCTGTCTGACTCTCTCTCTAATCATGTCTCAACTATTCTGCTCATCCTTATGACCTCTTCCTCTCAACTGAGGTTAGATTTCACAAACACCACTGCCAGAATTCTCAACCTCCAAATGTGCTGACTTTGTCCCCAGGAAGAGTCTACTTAAGCCTTCTTCCTGCCTCCGAGTGGGATTGGGGTACCACTGTTATGTATATAAAAGTGACCCCCTCTGGCCCTACCCCTGAGGTGGTAACTATACTCCCAGCTAGATGTGAAAAGAGCAGATAACCTTCTACAATGTGCACTCCACTTGTAAAAACCCCAACTGCACTTCTCCATACACCTCCGAGTTGTACAAATGCCTCTATATCCCTTGTATGGCCACCTTAAACTGGTCCACTTTACACCAATTTGCAGATCTCTCCCAATCTTGTTTTCCCATATGTTAAAAGCCCTAACCTTGGAACACTCAATTTATCACTCTTCTCCTAGATACTCTCTTTGATTTTTTCTTTTTTGTGGATATTACTCTCTCCTAATTTGCTTAGCTATCTGAAAACTCTACATTCTCCTATGTCTTTATCCAAATCATACCCAGTGTGGAAAGGAAAACTAAAGCAAGTTCTGGATTTTCTGCCACGGAGTTGGAACAAACAGCAGTTGGAGGATTAGAGAGAAGATATTGACAAAACTGACAGTTAGTGGGGGAAGGGGCAACTGGGAGTGGCAGTTTGTCTTGTGATGAGCACTTCCTTCCTGATCCTGGAACTGGTAGGAGTCTCTCCCTCCCAGACTCTGAATAGAAGTACCGCTATTTTCCTGAATTTCCCAACTGTGTGCTCTCCCTGGACTCCTGTGATCCATGTCATCGACAAAAGGACTTAAGGGATGCAGTTTGAACTATAAGGCCGGTCTTTAGGGGTGTCAGCCTGAAGAGACAGGCCCACCAGCTCTGAAGGTCAGAATTTTCTTTCTCTCGCTGTCTACTGCTAAGACTTTTGAAATTAAGAAAGCTAACACAGATATAGCATAGAAAGGAATAAGAGAGACCCTCCACCAGCCTGTGAGGCCTGGCCTCATCTCAAAAGCTGAGAGAGACTCAAAAACCTCATCTAGGGAAATCCATCTTCCCTGATACCTCTCCAATTCTAACTTGTTATTAAATTTTATCTTTATTTGAACATCACAGTCAGATAAGAGGACTAACATTTCAGGGGACATAGAGGGAGCTGAATCTCAGGACAGTCAGTCAATTATAAACAGTCCTTATTGGACCTCTGATGGGTGACTAAGTCTGGGAGGAGGCTTGTCCCTCAGGAGGATCCATGCTTACCTGCTCTGGGGTATCTTCCACATCAATCCATAGATAAAACATCCCCTCAGGCTATCATAAGTGGCCCATTTCTTGGGAACCCCATTTTTCAGAAATAGCCTCTTGGCAGGGGGCATCTCTCTCCTTTTACCTCACTGGCAGCCATATTCCCTCTCTCCCTTCAACTCCTCCATTCCCTGCACAAAACCTTCAGTACCCCTGTTCAACCTATCCCACCCATTTTCCTAATAAATATTATACCAGTAGCTCTGAATGTCTTCCAAAGCTCTTCCCCAGGTCCTTTTCTCTTTTCCCCTCTATTCTAATGCACTTGATGATTTCATTAGCTCTCAAGAGTCTAAATATTATCTTCATGCAGATCATTGTCACCTAGCACTTTAGAGCTGAGTATCAAACATAAAGTATATGGCCCATGACATTTCTAAGTGTGATCCAAACCAGATCAAAATGCAATTGGTAAATATTTAATAAAAAATTTTAAAAACATGAAAAAATATAGCTAATATTAATATGTGATCTTCTAAGTCAATATGTGGCCTACATGGATTCTTATGTGTGGTTTAGTGGCCCTGGTTCTATGTGTTTGATGCTGTTGCTTTAAAGTACAGAATACATTTGTCCTGTCTGCCTTACAGAGTTATTTACATATTCATTCATCTATTTATTATTATACCAATCTTTATATCTGTCTACTAAGATTTTTTTCTTTTCCTGACAATCTGATGTCAAATATGCTGGGATTTTTTTCTACAATTATTTCGAGAAACTCTTGTGATTTCTTTGCGGGCTTCCTATAATTCTCCTGGTCCCCTTTTTTCCTGTTTATTTCTCAGTCTCCTCACTTTCACAAAAATAACTAATTTTTCACTCCTTTTGGTCCCCCTTCACAGTAGACAGGGTAAGTGGGGTAGATAAGTAAGGGTAAGTTAAAGCTAGATAATCAGAAAGTCTAAAAAAAATTTTTAAAAGCATAATTTCAATTTAAAATATATCTAATTTCTCAACTTATATTTCTAGTACCAGTCCAAGTAAACAAGTTCTGTGGGGGAAAGAATGACTCATTAAAAGGGAGGCACAAAAAATATCTGTAAGATGGTATGAAGAATTAGCTGTTATGTATGCTCAGAATGCTCTCCTGTCTCTTTTCTCTATCTAGGTTTTATGCCTGTCACTTCTTCAGTTCAAGGATAAAGGTGAATGAGGAAAATTGAGCATAAAAGGCAGTAGTCATGGAGATTGGTTCAGCTTTATCTGTTCCTTTCAGAAACACTATAGGGAAGCAGGATATTAAAGGTGAACAGGCAAGGTTTTATAGAAAATTAAAGTCCTGTTGCAACCTCTAAAGAAAGACAGAGAAAGTACAAAGTTGCTTGGACATACTGCTAATGATTGAGAACAGGCTCCACCTTTCTCTAGTAGAGTTATATAGCATTAAATATTTCAACTTTTTAAAATAGCAAATACAAGACTAGGTGAGATAGATTTTAAGCATGGAAGGACCATACTATCAATTTCAAGGAATGAAAATTAGATATAAAAGTACTAAGTGTAAAACAGTAAAAAGGAGGGTGGGGTGGTGAAGGGTAGAGCAGAATGACTTGAGGTTTTAAATGATGACTAAGGATAACAAAAGGCCTTTTTTTGTCTTGTGTTAAAGCTTGGTTGGAAGCAAAAAGATAAAAAAGGATCACCCATGAGGCAAAAGAAACACATAACACATAATGGAGAGGGAGGAAAAGAACTCAATTTCCGTTTTACTTCTGTTTCTTCTACCTAATAGAATGCCATTCAGGATTGGAAAGTCTAGAAAAGAAGTGGCTAATAGGAGATTGGAACATAAGTGATAAGATGATGAAAGTACATCTCTCCATTGAGCTCAAATCATCGGTCTAGGAATCTTAGGATCCTGAAAGAACTTATGGTCACAACTGACAAAACAAACTGATTTTTTCTCTGACTCTTTTTTTAAAGACTGGGTCTCCATAGATTGCCCAGGCTAGGAGTACATTTGCCCACTTATAGGTCTGATCCCATTGGTGATCTACATGGAAATTCTGACCTGTTCCATTTCTGACCTGGGTCCCAATTTGGCAACCTCCTTGATTCCCTTGGGATCCTCCATATTGGTGCTGGACTTAGTATACACACTTTCTCAATTTACCCTTTCTGTGGCTTAGAACTACAGAGCTCATGGGATCCAAGAGGTTCCGTTTTCCCAGAAGCAGGGATTACAGATCAAGTGAATTTACTCAAACTGTCCTGACAGAAGCATGGTATTCAGAATAAAGCGGTTTATAGTTCTGTCCTACTTAAACCAAACCTAAAATAATATTTTCTGTTCTATATTCTACACTTTAGGAAGGATACTGAGAAGTTATATCACTGGAACAATATGAAAATGTGATGCCTGGAAACCTTTTCTACTAGAACTCATTAAAGAAATAGAGCATTTTAGCCTAAAAGTAAGGAAAGACTTTGGTTTTCATCATGATGGCTTATCTTCAAGTATTGAAAAGTTATCATATGGATTACTACCTCATTATTATTCAGGCAGCTAGTGAATAGAAAACTTGAGTCAGGAAGGCATGAGTTGAAAGATAGCTATAGACATTTACTAGCTGTGAGATAGATAAAAGCCATTTCACCTCTGTTTGCCTTAACTTTCTCATCTGCAAAATGGGGATGATTAAGTACCTACTTCACAGGGTTGTTGTGAGAAATCCAATGGCAATCCACTGTGTGCTGTTGCATATGCATTACGTACCTCTTACCTCATTACCTTAATAAAAAGAGAGGAACAGCTGATCCTTCCTCTTACCTTCCTTTTCTCTCTCACCAGGAACTTGGCTGCATGCCAAAGAATCACTCCCTCTATGGAGCTCCATTGTGCTCTCTAAAGATCTTCTTTCTTTATTCTTTTATTCCTTCTCACCTGACCGCCAGCCAGTGCATCTGCACTTGGAGTTTTAAGCTCCCATTTCTGCCAGCGGTACTTTTTCTTCAACTGATCTCTATCCTCACACCTGATTCCACATATTCTTGACTATTTTTATCTTCCTTCACTGTACACCCTACAAAGGAAGACAATAGGAACCTGCCTGCGCTGTTCCTCCCCAGCATCTGATCTGTGTGTGCCTCAGTTTGTCAACCCTCTCTCTGGCTTCT
Organism: Monodelphis domestica; assembly: GCF_027887165.1. Lineage (NCBI taxonomy): Eukaryota > Metazoa > Chordata > Mammalia > Didelphimorphia > Didelphidae > Monodelphis > Monodelphis domestica. The sequence continues at coordinate 469,529,889 of NC_077229.1, read as the reverse complement.
GTTCTCCTCCTCAAAATTACATTCTTTTAGATTTCCCTTTTATGCAGTGGTTGTTGGCCGACTGCTGTAATAAGGGACATGTTTGTGGAGGGTCTGGCACACAAATAGGCACTGGAAAGATGCTAATTGTGATGATGAGGCTGGAATAATACCGATTTTGCTTGCTTTCACGGGGACCAGATTTCTTGGAGGTATATTTAGGACCAATATAAACAACAAACTTCCTAACAATTAAGAGTTCTCTGAAAATAAAGTGATCTACATCAGAAGACAAAACATTCCACTGAAAAGGAAAAAAACAAACAAACCTGAGTATCCATATAACATGATGGAATCCTATGAAACAAAATAGTACTATGTATTTTATTTTCTTTTTAAACACTTACTTGCCATCTTAGAATCAATACCATATATTATTTCTAAGGCAAAAGAGTAGTAATGGCTAGGCAGTGGAGTGACTTGACTTGCCCAAGGTCACACAGGTAGGGCATATCTGAGGCCATATTTGAACCCAGCTGGGACTTTTTATTTCTAGGCCTGATTCTCAATCCACTGAAGTACCTGGCTGTTTCCATGGCTTTTAAAATGTGGTAACATGAAGGAACAAGAACACTAAACCCAGAATAGGAAAAGCTTTCTGTTACAAATGCACTTCCTCCAGCACTAACTGGTTGTATGGTCCAATGCAAGTCTCCTTAGCTTTCTATACATTATTTCCTCATCTCCACAATGAAGTGAACAAAATCTGTGTCAACCACCTAACCAAGTTTCTTCCAAGATCAAATGAGATCACTTATGCAAAATGTTTTATAAATCTCAAAACATTATGAAAACACTAGATATTAAGCAACATATTTGTTTTAGCTTATTTCCTAAATTTAAATAAATATCTTAAGGAAATACTTCTGACTCCTACACAAAACTGAAAAGCCTTGATGAGCCTATCAGGAAACCCCAATAAAAGCAGAATCTTAAAGAATTCTTAGGTCATTATGTTTCATCAAATTAATTTGTTCAAGAGAGAAAGTATAAAATAATGGATAGAAAGTTGATGTATGAATAAAGTACACTTGGGTACAAGTCCTGCTTTTTACACATGCTGGCTATGTAACTTTGGATAGTCAATTAATCTCCTAATGCCTCAGGCATCTCTATAAGATAGATGGTAATGTAATGGTAAGGTAGATGAAATGTAGTAATAGGAGTTGCTCCTATCAAGAGTTCCCTGAACATCAATGAAATCACAGGTGCAGATTCTACACATCTCACCCAGGAAAAAAAAAGGAATACTGAAGCTTTGAAGCAAAAATGGAACTTTGGATAAAGCCAATATCAAGTAGTAATATAAGAATCTGAACTTCATTTTTTACCATATATTACCTTTTGTGTGTTTTTTCCTTGGCATCATTTCTCTTGGAAGTCTTCTCCAATCTAGGACAGGAAGCGGGGGGGGGGGGGGGGGGGGGGGAACAGAGGAGAGAAAGAGAGAAACATAGGGATGTTACCAGTAATTCTGACTGAGGAGACCATGTCTCTAGGTTCAATATATAATCCAGACCAATATTTTCTCTGGCAGAGATGAAAGGGGTCAAAGGCTCTCTGTTCAAATAATGGTAAGACTGTACTTTAATTCAAAATGTTAAGGTTCTCAGAGTAAAGCACGCTACTGCTGTGTCTGCCACCTGCAAGGAACAGTAAAGAATTGACAGTTCTCTGCATTAATCTAGTATAAAATCCATATTGTTAAGATAAAGGTAAACTATTTCAATCAAAAGTCTGCTTCTATCTTTATTCACCTTTATAACTACTACTATTTTCCTTGTTTCTTCAACTGTGTAGACATGGTACCAAGCTTAAAAATAAAGCATCATTAAAAAATAATACATCCAAAACATTGCCAAACCACAAAGAAAGCTCATTAAATTTGTAGCCAAAAATATTTAAATCTCAAGTTCATGTGGCATTCCTTAGCTAATGATTTCTACCCTGAATATTTACATTTAACGGAGAAAATGTTTCATAGAAAATCAAGCTAAAGTATGAAGAGATAATGTTTTAGGGACCAGTTGAGCTGAATAAGAAAAAAACAAGAGACATTTATTTGAGACAGTTTCCATGGAAACTTATGTCCTCATCAACAATAAATGCTGACTGACCACGTATGTGCACATTATAAGATATGAAAGAAGTAAAGCTCTCTTAAGCCCCTTTTGAAAGGTCAGGTGCAGAAAAACATTGAAAATACTGATTAAAATATGAGATGGGTAGTACAAAAAAGAAAACAGCCCTAGTTTGAGAGAAAAGAGATCTAAGTCCAGGTTCTGGCATTTCCACTAACTCACTTACCACTATGGTCTCAATTTCCTCATCTGTTTCTAAAATATGAGAGGGGAAACGGATTAGGTGATTCTCCCCAGGGGCCTGAGAAGAAAAAAACAGCCCTAAACCTTTAAAAGAAGTATTTGAATAAGTTTATTGCCATTGTAATCTTACATGTTTTCTTTTTACTATTTTTTTGGTAAAATTTTTGCAAATTTTTCAAATAATTTTTTATAAATTATTCTGAGAAAGGATTTATCATCTACTTTACCAGACAGCCAAAGGAATCCAAGAGACACAAAAAGCTTAAGAATCCCTGGGTTAGATGATCTTTAAAAGTTCCATTCATCTCTAATTCTGTATCAAAGGTAAAACTTGTGGATATTGTAATTACAAAGCAGTCAAAGTAGATGATGTTAGAAAATGCACCCATACAACTAAAAATAATTTTACATATGCATAAATGAAAGAAAGGTGAAGTATTGAGAGCAGTGTGGAAAAAATACATTTGAAAAGTAGAGTTTTAAGTGTTCAAATTCTCTCAGAAGAGGGGTAAACCATTATTGGTTTTACAATAGGGTTAAAAGTCTGAATAAGAAACAGGAAAGTGCTTTTATCATGGAAATAAAATGTTTTTGAGACTATAGTAGTCCCAACAAAAAGAAATGTCTTTTGCTGACAACTCTAACTAGATATTATAGCTCATCCTTGCTTTCTAGTTTATCCCTGTTTTAAAATGTGAAAAATCCTTTTTTTAATACCAGCTCCTGAAGTATTCACATATCAGTTTATGCTAAGGCATGGACCATGGGTCACTTATTCTTGTACCATTTCTAGTGTTTAACAAAGGGTTCTGCACAGATTAGTTATTTAATAAATATTTCTTTAATTGAATTATTGAAGCCCTAATAACACATTATTAACTCAGAATATATAAGAGAAGACAAAATTTTGAATTTGGGAAGAATGCTTTTATCTCTAAAGTATAAAGATAATAAAGAGATGCTCATGTTATTTATTCTGAGGTTCTCAAATGACCAAAAAATTTCTATTTAAAAGAAGACAAAAAATGCTTAAAATAAAAGTGTTAGCTACATATTTTCTATTTACCTGGTACCCATTCCAAATCATCGTCTTTGTAACTTTTCAGATATCTTTTACTGTATCTTTCAATTTCTAGAAAAAAGATAGAAATTATACATTAGCATAAAATAATATGATAATAAATAATAGCACCACGCAAGCCTGATTTCAGGTCATATTTATTATAATTAAAGGCACTGAATATTTCCTTTCATTTCATGGATTTTTTTTCTTCTAGTATATTAAAAACAAATTTCTAAATATATACAGAAACAATGGGTTACATTCTTGCCTTGGTCACAATGAGATTAAGAATTAGACATTTTAAAGTTCAAAGAAATTTCAGAGATCCTTTAATTTTACACATACAAAAAACTGAAGCCCAGAGATTATATATATGTGTGTATATATATATACACACATATATATATTACTTGCTCAGGTTCAAAGAGCTAATTAATGTTAGAGCCAGGAACAGAACCTGCAAATTCAGATTCCAAAAAAAAAAAAAGACTCTTTCCCTTACTTTATACTTTGATGTATTCTTTTTATAATTTATCTTAATGGATTTTCTCTTCCTTCAACCTACCCTTAACATTGAAAAAGAAAACAAAACACTTCTAACAAATATTCAGTCAAAAAAAATAATTTCCTATATTGAACATGTCCAGAAAATACATATCTCAATCTGAACCTTGAATAGATTATCTGTTTACCAAGGAGTAGTGAAGTATGCTTCATCATTAGTTCTCTGGAATCATGATTAGTAGTTCCATTGGATGAGAATTTTTCTTAAGTCTTTCAAAATATTTTTCTATAGTGTTACTTATTGTAAAAATTATTCTCCTGGTTCTGATCACTTCACTACATCAAATCATATAAGTCTTCCTGGGTCTCTCTGATATTGTCCCATTCACCTTTTTTACAGCACAATAGTATTCCATTACATTTATATACCATAAGTTGGACCTATCGTCCAAAGGATGAGCACATCCCTTGTTTATCATAAGTACATGAGTATTTTTCCTCTTTCCTGGTCTCTTGGATACAGACATAGTAGTGGTATCCCTTAGTTAGAGAGTACATATGTCCAATAGTAACTTTTGGGTCCTAGTTTCAAATTGCTTTCCCAAATAGCTGTTAAGTTCATAATGTAATATTTTTAGGGAAAGAATGGGAAATTGAAAAAATAGGGGATACCAGAAGGTTTGTGGTAGGGTATGGAGGAGTTGAAGGAAGAGAGGGAATATGGCTGCTGGTGAGTCAAAGGTGTGAGATGCCCCCTGCCGAAGGGCTATTTTTGACCAAAGTGGGATGTCTGAGAAATGAGCCACTTATGATAGCATGTGGGAATGTCTTCTCTCTGGAGTGCTGCCGAAGTTGCCCCAGAGTAGGCTAAACACAGACCCTCCTGAGGGACAAGCCTTCCCCCCACACACACTTTGGTCGCCCAGAAGGGATCCAATAAGGACTGTTTGTAATTTGATGACTGAATTGAGGTTCTCTATGCCCTAGAAAAGATAGTCCACATATCTGACTGCGATATTCACATAAGATAAATTTTAATAACCAGTTCAGATTGGAGAGGAATCAGGGAAAAGGGAAGAGGAATCTCCCTACATAAGGTTTGAGGTTTTCTCAGTTTTGGAGCTGAGGCCAGGCCTCACAGGCTGGTGGAGCTTTTCTCTTATTCCTGTCTATGCTATACCTGTGCAAGTTTTCTTAATTTCAAAATCTTAGCAGTAGACAGCAAGCAACAAGAAAAGTTGTGATCTTTAGAGCTGGTTGAGCCTGTCTCTTTGGGCTGAAGAAAATAGAGGCACTTCTATCCAGAGACTGGGAAGAACAACTCCTCCTACTCCCCACCCCAGGAAGGAAGTGCTAGTCACTAGACCAACTGCCACTCCCAGTTGCCCCTTCCCCCACCAACTGTCAGTCTTGTCAGTTTCTTCTCTAATATTCCTACTGTTGCTTGTTCCAACACAGTGGCAGAAAGTCTAGAACTTGTTTTTGATTCCTTTCCACAATAATTACATTAAGAATGCATTAATGTGCCTCTTTTCCTGCAGCCCCTTCAGGATCTGTCATTGTCCTTTGTCAACTTTGTTGATCTGTTGGGTATGAGTTAGAACTTCTGAACTGGTTCTCTAATGCCTGGTGATTTGGAGGATTTTGTTTTGTTTTGTTTTGTTTTGTTTTAATATCACTGTTGATAGCTTGGATTTCTACTTTTGAAAACTGCCTATTCATATCCCTTGACCATTTGGCAACTGAGGAATAATTCTTATTCTTAATAGTCTGACTCGTTTCCTTATGTATCTTGAAAATAAGATTCCTGTCAGCAAAACTTAACCATAAAGATTTTCTCCCAGGATTCATGTATTTTTAAAAAATTTAAATTAATTTATTTAGTCAATTTATAACATTATTCCTTGGTTACAAGAATCATATTATTTCCCTCCCACCTCTACCCCCACCTTTCCCATAGCTGATGTGCAATTTCACTGGGTATTACATGTGTCCTTGATCAAAACCTATTTCCATGTTGTTGGTGTTTGCATTAGGATGTTTGTTTAGTCTACATCCCCAACCATGTCACCTCAACCCATGTATTCAAGTAGTTGTTTTTCTTCTGTGTTTCTCCTCCTATGGTTTTTCCTCTGAATGTGGATAGTGTTTTTTCTTGTAGATCCCTCCAAGTTGTTCAGGATTACTGCATTGCCACTAATGGAGAAGTCCATTACATTCGATTGTACAACAGTGTCTCTGTGTACACTGTTCTCCTGGTTCTGCTCCTTTTGCTCTACATCAATTTCTGGAGGTCATTCCAGTTCCAAGATTCATGGATTGTCATCATTCCATACTGCCTGTTTTGAACAGAGCAAGTCAATAACCCTCATTGCCTAGCCTTCTGCCTTAGAACCAATACATAAATTTGCTTCTAAGATGGAAGGTAAGGGTTAAAAAAAAAACAAATGGAAGGGAATAAAATGAAATTGCACAGGAAAGATAGCCTTGAATGTCAAACATACCCTGACTGTTTTATTCACAATGGTCTCTCAACAAAGATATACATTTCTTTTCTAACTGCCTACCTCTCAAAAAAACAAGCAAAGAAACATACCTTTTAAGATTTAGCTGAAATGTAACCTGCTTCCGGATAGTTTGATATCTTTAGACAGAAATATCTCTCTTTCTACTGAACTCCTATTAGAAATCTGTACCTTTCTCATACCATTTAACCTGTGTGTAACCTATTATATCAAAATGAATGTGGTATCCTGTGTATTTAATTGTTTCCTGAAGTCAAGGATCATACCTGTGGAACTTTGTAGCCCTCCTCATAAAATCATTTTCTATTTGGGTTTTAACTTTGTATTCACAAATATCTAAATAAATGAGCTAGACATGAAAGTTAAATGGAAGTGTGTTTTTTTTTAAATGCAGACATTTCCCAGAAATCAAGCCATGATAATGAACTTCAAGCAGCTTTGTTTTTAAAAATTAAACACACTAGCTATGTTTCCCATAATTATGAAATGCATGTAACATTAAGATGAATTACTTTCTTTTTCACTTCTTAGCCTTTCTAAGTCTTTCTGATGGAAGGAAAAGAAAAGTGAATGCATTTTTAATACTAATTGAATGTGATATTTCTATATGCATTCATCATCATGTCTTAATGGCAGTATCTTTGATAATACAAGGATGCTATTGATTTGTCTAACTACTACAATGAAAGAAAAAACTAAGATCAATGCACAGCCTAAACTAGCTGCTCAGCAGAAGCTGTTAAGTATTTATGAAGACACTCATAGCTCCACTTTAATTATTGTTAGATGAATAAAGTGCTCATCACAGTCATTAACTACAAACAATGGTCAATTGAAGGTCTGTAGAAACTGAAGTTTGTTTCTATAGCCTTAAATACAAATTGAAGTCCATACATATTTACTGAATGCCTACTTCATGCAAGGCCTTGACAGTTCTAGACACTGTGAGGGATACTAAGAAGAAGAAGACAGAATTTTTGACCATGGCGAAGCTTAAAGCCCAATTGAAGACATAGATCTCAATTAAGCTCTATGCATATAACCAAAAGAAATATATTTAACCAACTAATGGAAACAAAATTTCTGTAGCAATGGATAGAAATGATCATCTATGTTTCAACTTCAAAAGTATAAAAACCTGAGAGATGTTTACTATCCAAACAACCCCTAAGTTTCATAAGATGATGTGCTTACTGAAAAAAATAAAAGGAATAATATAATTAACAAGCATGATTTTTATATTAACATTTTTGTGTAAAAGCCAAGAATATAAAAACTTTCATCAAAGTTCAAGTGAAAATATTCAAGACTGGGATCCTTCCATTTTTCTTAAAAAGGAATGATCACTGATGTGCATGAAGAATTATGTCTATATTCATAAAGACTCCTTTTAAAAATGCTAAATGTAAATGGAACTCAATTAATCATATTCAATATCAAATAGCCAGTGGAAACAACAAAACTTGGACATGGCCATTGTGTGGATTAGTTTTGCCTGATTATGGGTATTTGTTAGAAGGATGGTTTTTTTCTTTTCTCCCCTTTAATTGGGGACTTTGGATGGGAAGAATGTGGGTAATTAACTAGAGTAGTGCCAAAAAAACCCAAAGGGATGATTGTAACATGTTTTTAAAAGCCATAGAAGAGAATAAATGGAAGTTCAGAAGGAGACAAGAACTATTTGACAATAACATGTAGAATTGATCATATAATTTTTAAGAAATAGACAGCAAGAAAAACATTCATTATTTTATATATATAAATATATACATATTTATCTTTTTCATTCTGCTATCAATATAGATGCTTTTGATATTTAAATTCAAAACAGAAGGGTTTTGTTGTTGTTGTTTGTTTTATAGTTTCCTGTTGCCTTGTGAAATCGTTTGCTTCTAGTTGTTGGATTCAAGTTTTTAAAGACTGAATTTCATCCCTGGCTTTTTGGTTGTCCTTCTCCTTCTGGTCTGATTTTCTTTGGAGGTCATCTTTCATCTCCTTTGCCTCATTTTCAAGCTGATTAATTTTGGCTTCAAGAAACTATTTTCTGTTTCCAGATGGTTTATTTTGCTTTTTAAGTTCTTTTCCCAGTTGTCTTCAGTCTTTATTTTTTTTTAATTGTATTTTGAGTTCTTCCAAAGCCTGTGTCCAATTTGCTGGAGTTTCTGTGTTTTTGCTTGGTGTTCCTTGATCCTCCTCTGTTTTATTTTCTCTTTGTTCATTGCCTGGATAGAAGCTGTTGATTGTAATTTCTTTTTTCTTTTTCTGTTGTTTACTCATATTTCCCCCTTCTTTCCCAACTGTAGTTGCCTGTAGTCTTGTTCCTCTCATTATGTGCTGGATCTGTGGGTTTGGGCTGTTCTGTTCTAAAGGGGCTTCTCTGTTCTGCTGATTGATCAGGTTAGTCAGATCTTCCCCACCTGACAGTAGAAGCTGAAATGGAGCTGGGCTTCTCGCCCTGTTATCAAGGTTGTTGCCTATAGTTTATTGCAGCCTTTGCCTTTGAAGCTTAGTCAGCAAGGCTCTCAGATCAGTCTGTGGGGAAGGGGTGATGGATCTTGAGCTTCCCTGCCCTCTGAAGACTTCTTATCTGCCCTATTGATGAGACTGAGACAAGGTAGAATTGATCTGCAAAGCTGGATGTGCCCTGAGGCCAAAACTTTGAGAAGGGGAGGAGGGGCAAGATGAAGTGTCTTGGTTGTGACTAGGCTACCTGCTCTGTGCTTCTCCTCCAGCTGCCTCTACACTGCCTGTGTTCAATGCCCTGAGCCTGGCACAGCTGTGCCAGCAAGGTACTCCTTCAGGACTAGTGCCCTTGCCCTCCCAGAGATTCCAGCCACCCCTTGAGGCTCATCACTGTATGTGGGGGAGGGGTCCTGGGACCTTCCTTCTTCCATCCCCTTAAAGCCACGTGTTTTAGAATTCAGGCTTTTGGTGGGTCCAGGAGGAGGGTTCTCTAGCTCTGTCCTATTGTTAGATTTGGTTTTCAGTCCCTTCCAAGCATTGTGCGTTTGATTGGTGAGGAAGGGTTTGCGGAGGTCTGAACTGTTGCTGTCTTGAAGCCCCCATTTTCAAAAGGTTTTTTTAAAAAGATAAGATATGGAAAGAACTAAGTTTAAAAAAAGAAGGAAATCATGAAGGTAACAGGGTAAAGACTGGACTAGTAAGGTAGGTCATAGATTGAATTTAGGGAAAAATTTGGTGAAATTTTGGAGAATCTCAGGAAAATATAAAGAATCTTTAGGTTCAAATAAATACTGCTTCAGATTTTATTTTTGGGTTGAAAAAGGAAATGCACCTCTGTTTTCATATCTAAAAAAAAGAAGCATTGGTACTAGATGTTCTCTGACATCTCTTTCAAGACATCTAGGATCTTTAGATTCTATCATAATTAAGGAAAACATAAAATGATGAATGAGAATCAAGTAGGATTAGACATTTATACTGAAGAAGAAAATCCAAGAAAAAGGAGGAGGCAGTTGACAAGACCAGGTAAGTAAATAAAGTTGATTGGAAAGTAAAGCAATACTGATAAAAGATATTGGCTGGTAGGACAAACTGGTGAAACAACTAAGAGGCAAATATGAAGCTAACAAGGAAGTAGCTATGGTTTATGGAGTTGTTAAAACTAAAGAAAAGAAGCTGAGTGGGACTGTCAAATCCTTAAGAGGTGATAATTGGCTATAAAAGTTTTAACCAGGCACTTAAGAGAGAAGGAATCAATATCCATAAAAATAGCTGTTTTTTTAAAGAATGAAAATCTCAGCTATTTCTAGAAAAACAGAGAAAAAATTATAGTGACTTATGTAAAGTGTGCTGAATACATTTTGCCATAGCAAGGTGACTTTCCTGTGTTCCAAATGAAGACTGATCACCCCTCCTAGAGAAGTCAGTGTATTTGAAGAATAATTCTCCACAATTCAGATTGTTAGGAAGAATGAAGTGTTCCAAAATGAAAAAGGAGCAAGTATTCTATGGCAGGGAGCGAACAAAGTAAAGAAAAGGAGACTTGGTCATTGTCTGAATACTATAGAGTTTAAGTACTCTCTAAAGAGAAGAAAGGAATGGGGAAATAGATGAACAAAAATGTGCTTAAAAATTTTGGGGGACTCTTCTGAAGAGGAGGGAGCTGATGTTCTGAGAAGAAAGAAGCTGCTTCTTTGAATAATGACACAGTAGAACCAAAGAAGCTATCAGGTAAAATATCTAGTAAGGGCTAGAGGAAGAAGAGAATAACAATAGTCACTGGTGATTCTCTATTCAAGGACAATGAAGCAACTATATGTCTACCTTACAATAAGAGAGAGGTCAGTTGCCTTTCCATGAAATTACAGATTATTATCAAAGATTTATCAAAAATGGATGACAATTATCCACTGCTGGTGATTCACATTGGCACGAATGACACTGCCAGAAAAAAAAAACTAAAAAGGATCACAAACAATTATAAAGTCTTGGAAGAGAAAAAAAAATCCAAAACTAAAGACCATCCTCAAGGCTACCCACTGAAGTAAAGGAATATATATATTTTTAAAAAAAGGGAAACTAATTTGGAAACTGAATGACTAGCTAAGAAAATGGTAGCCAAGACTGGAATTTGGAATTCTATCCCATGGTTAAAATTCAGGGATAATAGATTCCTGGCCTAAGAAAAAAGATACCTAACAAAGGCTAGTAAGAATGCTCTTGGTATCCATGCAAATTCAATTCAATAAACATTTATTAAGTACTCAGGATGTGCCAGGCACTCTGCTAACTAGTGGGAAAACAAATAAGAAAAGATAGTCCCTGCCCTCAAAGAACTTACAATCTAATGGAAGAAGACAAAACAAAAATGGAAGGTCCACCAGATGGTATCAACACAAGAACATAATGTTTCTTGGAATCAAAACCAGGTTGAGCTGCTGATGGTAAACAAAGAGTACCTGGAACGTTTTGAGCACTCTATGAAGGTAGGCTTTGTCAGGACGTTAGACCAGGGATTTTAAATGGATATAAATATTCAAAAGAAACAGAAAAGTTAAAGAGGTTGTATATTATGAAAATATACTCATATGAGTAAATCTAGGAACTAGATGAAAAAAGTATGATGGAAATTATTTTAGTGAAGGTTAAGGGAAGAAAGAAATTATTTTTATCCCTGAAGTATGTAATAGATCACCAGACGAAAGCTGAAAAAGAAGTCTGAGAAATAGATTCCAAACCTGACAAAGAATGAGCACTATCTCAAGATCAATGTCAATACACAATAACCAACTTAGATTTTTAAAAGATCCATATAGAAGATGGCAGCAAGGGCACATAACAGAGGATGAATGTAAAAGTATGGTGGAATAGTGTCTTAAATGATTTTCAGAATGAGCAGAGGCTGGTAGTAATATGGTACCAATAAGTGATTTCAATTATCTAGCCATTTCCTGAAGCCTTCTTTCTCTCTCTGCAATAAGCATAGTATCTAATTAACTTTTTCACCTAGTGATAATTTTATCCTTCATAATACAGAAGACCTGGTGGCAGAACCAAGATGGTGGCTTAGTAGCAGTGAAAGCTGGAATCGCTCCAAGAATCCTTCCATAATTTGGAAGATCAAAAAGGGGAAATTCCATATTAGATCTGATTCTCATTAACTAGAAAGAAGGTAGTGCTGCAGTGGGCCTTAGGAAGAACTAGCCATTCTCCTAGAGTTTATGATTGAAAGAAAATCTGAGCATAATTTGACATGTACCCTAGGTATTAGAAAAATAATTTCAAAGGCTTTAGAAGAAAGATAGGTAGAGGATGTCATGGATTAAAATGTCACAAGAGAAGAATTCATCCCAAGAAGATAGGAGATTCTCAAGCTACAAAAGAAAACAATTCCTATAATGAGAAGGAAATGAGCACTATCTCAAGATCAATGTCAATACACAATGTACTCAATAACCAACTTAGATTTTTAAAAGATCCATATAGAAGATGGAAGCAAGGGCACATAACAGAGGATGAATGTAAAAGTATGGTAGAATAGTGTCTTAAATGATTTTCAGAATGAGTAGAGGCTGGCAATAAAAAAACTTTTAAAAAGGATCTATGGTGAAGAAAAAAAAGGTTAAAGGAAGGAATACAGACTTTAGGAAGGATGGGACTACAAAAGCAGAGCTGCTTAATTGTTACTCTGATTGTTTTCTTTGCCACTAAGAATGACTTTGATATTAGAAATCACAAAATAAAATAACAAAATGAATAAGGACTAAGAGAACATCTACAATGCCCTTGATAATTTCAAGTCACCTGGCCCAGATGAATTCAAGTAATGAAAGAATCAGCAGATGTGATTGATGAGATTTTGAAGATAATGGAAAATTAGAGAGATACAATAATATTGGGAAAAAGAAAATAACCTGAACTTCAAAAGAGGAAAAAGACAGTCTACAAATTATTAGTCACTGGGTTTGACTTGAATACTGAGAAAAGCCTAGAATTGATCATTAAAAAGTTTTATAAGTAAGAGAGAAAATGAGGTAGGTCTGCAGGGAGATGCAGATGCAGAGAAAATATTCTAGAATATGGGAGGGGGGGGAGTGTGAGACAGTAAACTAAAGTTGGAGCTGAGGTCCTTCTCTGGTTTGACCTGGAGGGACTGGCTGCTTTCCCTTGGTGGCTGTTTCTACCTTGTCTTTCCCATCCTACCTGCTTACCTGCTGGCTTGTCATCTACTGAGCTTCCTGGTGTGATCCTGAATCATTTGGGCCATCTGTCTGTAAGATTAGATTTGGAATCCTTCTGGATCCAGGATCTCTCCCTGGGCCCTGCCCCACCAAACTGCCAAAACTCACTACCTCTATTACCATCAAAAGGGGGGGGGGGGGCTTCTGGGTAAACATGGCGGCAGTCTAGATGCAGGACTCTTTCTCTCCTCAGCACCCACCAATATAGACTACCTCAAAAGACCAAAAAAAACCAAATTCATAAGAACGAAGGGACTCTACAGTAGGGAGCAGCATTGAAGGATTTGGGCATTTCCACACTATAAGGGGGTGAAAAATCTTTCACCAAAACACGAGCTAATCTACACTCCCCCACCCCACCTATGGAGCCAGAGTCAGAGCCAGTGCTCCCCATAATCAGCAAGTGAGCAGGGGGCACCTCTAGGTCCTTGGGAACTGACTAAGACCACCAAAGACCTACCCCTGAGAGCAGCTACACCTGAAACCCCGGTGGGCTGGGGAATGCAGACCATGGGCTCTCTCGGGAAGGTGGTGCAGAGAAGGGCAGCGAACAGCAGAAGCTGAGAATATTTGAGAGCTTGCCTCAGGCAAAATCCTTGCTCCTTAACACCATACACAGAGAGCCTGCTCATATCACTCATATTTCTGACTAAAAAGGGAAGGAAAAACCTTGACACCAATGGCAAATTGTGCCCAGGAGCTACAACCTCCCTCCACCAAAAAAAAACAAACAAAACCAAGAATAAGGCATTGACCCTGGAAAATTTTTATGGAGGAAAAACACAGGCTACAGAGGAAATAGAGGAGGAAATTCAAACAAAGTCAAAACCTTCCACAAAAAAATGGAAATTGTCCACAAGCTCTTGAAGAATTTAAATTGGAGCTTATCAAAAAGATGGAAGCCTTCTAGCAAGAAAAGTGGGAAATAGTTCAAAGAGAAAATAATAGTTTAAAGAACAAGAAGTTTCAATTGGAGATACAGCTGGAAGACATGAAAATCAGGATAGATTAAACTGAAAAGGAAAGCCAGTCTTTAAAATCCAGAATTAGGCAATTGGAAGACAATTATCTTGCAAAACAGCAAGAATTAACAAAGCAAAGTCAAAAGACTGACAAAATAGACGAAAACATAAAATATCTCACTGAGAAGATAACAGATCAGGAAAACAGAGCAAGGAGAGACAATTTGAGAATCATTGGTCTACCTGAAAAGGTAGAAATAAACAGAAATATTGACATCATATTACAAGAAATCATCCAAGAAAACTGCCCTGATGTTCTTGAACAAGGGGGTAAAATAGACATTGAAAGAGTTCATAGAACACCCTCTACCCTAAATCCTCAAAACACAACTCCCAGGAATGTAACTGCCAAATTCAAAGGCCTTCAATCTGAGGAGAAAATTCTACAAGAAGCCAAAAAGAGACAATTCAGATACCAATGAGCACCAATCAGAATTACACAAGACCTGACAGCTTCCACACTAAAAAACCATAAGGCTTGGAATATGATATTCAGAAAGGCAAGAGAATTGGGTATTCAACCAAGGCTCATCTATCCATCAAAACTAACTATATACTTCCAGGGGAAAGTATGGGCATTCAACAAAATAGAAGATTTCCAAGTATTAGTAAAGAAAAGACCAGAACTAAGTGGAAAGTTTGATATCCAAACACAAAGATCAAGAGAAACATGGAAAGGTAAATAAGAAAGAGAGGGAAAAGGGGAAAAAAATTTTTTATTCTAATTTTCTTCTTTAAGCGCTACAATAAGATGAAATTATTTCTATTAATATATGGGGAAAATGTTATTTGTAACTCTCAAAAATTATATTCACTATTATAGTAATTAGAAGAATCATTCACAGGAAGAAATTGGAGTAATAAGTGCTATAAGATGATATGCAAAAAAAAAAAGAAAAAGGGAGGGGGGAATCGAGGATGGCACCAAGAGACACTTGAAGAAATAAAATAAATAGGATAATATTTATCACGCAAAGATTCCCATGGGAAGGAGAGGGGAAGAATACTCTTATAAGAAGGAAGAGAGTGCTAATAGGTAATATATAAACTTTACTCTCAGTGAAATCAATTCTGAGAGGGAAGAGCATCTAGATCCATTGAGGTATTGAATTTTATCTTATCCTACAGGGAAACTGAGAATGGAAAACTAAGAGGGGTTAGGGAGAAGGGATTAAAAAAGGGGAGGGAAAGAGAGGAGAGGGAACTTAACAGATCCTAAACAAATAAGAGGGAACGAAAAAAAAGGAAAGAAGAAAACCAAATTAACAGTATCATAGATGAAAAGGGAGACCTCACCTCTAACGAAGAGGAAATTAAGGCAATCACTAAAAACTATTTTGCCCAATTACATGGCAATAAATATGCCTATCTAGGTGATATGGACGAATACTTACAAAAATACAAATTGCCTAGAATAACAGAAGAAGAAATAGAATTCTTAAATGATCCCATATCAGAAAAGGAAATTGAACAAGCCATCAAAGAACTCCCTAAGAAAAACTCCCAAGGGTCTGATGAATTCACAAGTGAATTCTATCAAACATTCAAAGAATAGCTAATGCCAATACTATACAAACTATTTGACATAATAAGCAAAGAGGGAGTTCTACCAAATTCCTTTTATGACACAAATATAGTACTAATTCCAAAGCCAGGCAGGTCAAAAACAGAGAAAGAAAACTATAGACCAATCTCCTTAATGAACATAGATGCAAAAATCCTAAATAGGAGACTAGCAAAAAGGCTCCAGCAAGTCATCGCGAGGGTTATTCACTATGATTAGGTGGGATTTATACCAGGAATGCAAGGATGGTTCAATATTAGGAAAACCATTCACATAGTTGACAATATCAACAAGCAAATCAACAAAAACCATATGATTATCTCAATAGATGCAGAAAAAGCCTTTATCAAAATACAACACCCATTCCTATTGAAAACACCAGGAAGTATAGGAATAGAAGGGTCTTTCCTAAAACTAATAAACAGTATTTATCTAAAACCATCAGCCAACATCATCTACAATGGGGATAAACTATATGCATTCCCAATAAGATCAGGAGTAAAACAAGGATGCCCATTATCACCTTTATTATTTAACACTGTACTAGAAACACTAGCAGTAGCAATCAGAGAAGAAAAAGAAATTGAAGGTATTAAAATTGGCAATGAGGAGACCAAGCTATCACTCTTTGGATGATATGATGGTCTACTTAAAGAATCCTAGAGAATCAACTAAAAAGCTAGTGGAAATAATCAACAACTTTAGCAAAGTTGCAGGATACAAAATAAACCCACAGAAGTCATCAGCATTTGTATATATCTCCAACACATCTCAGCAGCAAGAAGTAGAAAGAGAAATTCCATTTAAAATCACCCTAGACAATATAAAATACTTCTATCTGCCAAGACAAACACAGGAACTATATGAACACAACTACAAAACACTTTCCACACCATTAAAACTAGATCTAAACAATTGGAAAAACATTAACTGGTCATGGGGAGGATGAGCTAACATAATAACAATGACCATCCTACCCAAACTTATTTACTTATTTATAGTGCCATACCCATCGAACTACCAAAAATCTTTTTTACTGAATTAGAAAAAACTATAACAAAGTTCATATTTAGGAGGACAAAAGATCAAGGATATCCAGGGAAATCATGAAAAAAAAAATGCGAAGGAATGTGGCCTTGCAGTCCCAGATCTCAAACTATACTATAAAGAAGTATTCATCAAAACAATTTCGTACTGACTAAGAGACAGAAAGGAGGATCAGTGGAATAGACTTGGGGTAAGTGACCTCAGCAAGACAGTCTATGATAAGCCCAAAGATCCCAGCTTTTGGAACCAAAATCCACTATTTGATAAAAACTGCTGAGAAAATTGGAAGAAATGTGGGAGAGATTAGGTTTAGATCAACACCTCACACCCTACACCAACACCTCACACCCTACACCAAGATAAATTCAGAATGAGTGAATGACTTAAACATAAAGAAGGAAACTATAAATAAATTAGGTAAACACATAATAGTATACATGTCAGACCTTTGGCAAAGAAAAGATTTTAAAACCAAGCAAGACTTAGAAAGAAAATCACAAAATGTAAAATAAATAATTTTGATTACATCTCATTAAAAAGTTTTTATACAAACAAAACCAATACAACCAAAATTAGAAGGGAAGCAACAAATTGGGAAACAATCTTCATAACAAAAACTTCTGACAAAGGTCTAATTACTCAAATTTATAAAGAGCTAAACCAATTGTACAGAAAAATCAAGACATTCCCCAATTGATAAATGGGCAAGGGGCATGAATAGGCAATTTTCAGTCAAAGAAATCAAAACTATTAATAACCACATGAAAAAGTGTTCTAAATCTCATAACCAGAGAGATGCAAATCAAAACAACTCTGAGGTATCACCTCACACCTAGCAGATTGGCTAACATGACAGCAATGGAAAGTAATGAATGCTGGAGGGGATGTGGAAAAATCAGGACATTAATGCATTGCTGGTGGAGTTGTGAATTGATCCAACCATTCTGGAGGGCAATTTGGAACTATGTCCAAAGGGTGCTAAAAGACTGCCCTTTGATCTAGCCATAGCACTGCTGGGTGTGTACCCCAAAGAGACAATAAGGAAAAAGTCTTGTACAAGAATATTCATAGCTGCACTCTTTGTGGTGGCAAAAAAATTGGAAAATGAGGGGATGCCCTTCAATTGGGGAATGGCTGAACAAATTGTGGTATCTGTTGGTGATGGAATGCTATTGTGCTCAAAGGAATAATGAACTGGAGGAATTCCACGTGAACTGGAATGACCTCCAGGAATTGATGCAGAGCGAAAAAGGAGCAGAACCAGGAGAACATAGTACAAAGAGACTGATACACTGTGGTACAATCAAATATAATAGACTTCTCCATTAGTGGCAATGCAGTGATCATGAACAACCCAGATGGATCTACAAGAAAAACCACTATCCACATTCAGAAGAAAAACCATGGGAGCAGAAAGACAAAAGAAAAACAACTACTTGAATACATGGGTCGAGGGGATATGATTGGGGATTGTTAGATTTAAAAATAGTGGGACCCATAAACTATGATAATTAAAATGGTTGAAGGCCATAAACTGTAGTAGATTAAAATAGTGGAAGATATAAATTGTGATAAATATAAGAGTGGGTGAGTAAGTTTGTGACCGCAGAAAATATGTTTTCACTACAGTGTCTTGTTTTAAATCAAATATAGGGTGGTCACCAGGGAAATATCCCCAATTATGAATATGCCCAAATCAACTGGGTTTATAGAGAATTTAATTAATAATACAATGAGGAATCAAAGAAAGAGAGAGAGAGAGAAAAAGGAAGTAAATGAGAAAAGAATAGGCTGGCCCAGGCAGCCCTGGCCAACCCAGGCCTAAGCCCTAAAAGAAAAGATCAGTCAGTCCTAATCACTCACCATAAGATCTGTTCAAGCGAGGATTCAGGGGGACAGAGTCTCCCCAGAGGGAGTTCCAGCCAGAGTCAGCCTCCCTTGAAAGACCTCCTTAGAGATTGTCTCTCAAGAGCCTGTATATCTCAAGAGATTTTTTCAATAGTCTGTCCTTTTTCTTATATAGCGGGTTTTCTCCTACGTTACCTCCCTTAAGTTCTTCCATCTACCAATCATAGTAGACATTTTCCAAAGGATAGCCAATTCTGAATTCACACCTGAGTAGATTAATCCTTTTAGTAATCCACACCTGAGTAGGTTAGAATCTCTGTGTAAGTGTTTTCCTCTTTGCTCCTTTTAAGTTTACCAGTTGCCTGACCTTTATAGGTACTTAGCACCCCTTTGTAATTAATTCTAAAAATAGGCATGGTTTAAGTATGGGTGTAAGTATTTTTCATTGTTCAGCAAGGAGTTTTCTCCCCTAAAGCAGTCTTAAGTACAGGTGGAGTAGAGGTCCTCCCATTTCTGATCTAAGTAAAGTTCTCACGGTCCAAATGGGGAGTGGTCCCAATAGGGAATTGTCCCAATGGAGTATTCCCCAATGGGGAATTTTTTTAACATTCACAAGTCTGAGAAATTTCAAGAGTCACAGGATGTAGACTCTAAATGAACATCCTAGTGCAAAAATCAACAACACGGAAATAGGTTTTGATCCAGGTCACATGTAATACCCAATGAAATTGCACATTGGCTATAGGAAGGGTGGGGGAAGAGAAGGGAGGGAAATAATATGATTCTTGTAATCGAGGAATAATGATTGAAATTGGATAAATTTAAAATAAATAAATAAAAAACATTTTTATAAAAGGGGTGGGTGGGTTAGTGTAGGTTTATCTGTATTAGGGACTGGGGTCTTTAGACAGATAGGTAAGGATTAGGTTAGGTCAAAATCCATGAAGACTCTTGGTGACGAGACATTTAGATCTGGGAGAAGTTTAGGTAGTTGTTATTAGTTTAGGATTATCAATCCCCTTTTCACCTTTCCTTGTCATAATAAATCCAACATCTATCCCTGTTATATAGTGGTCTGTGTTTGTTACCTCAGGATAAGCTCTGCTTGGACTGGGTCTGTTAGCCTGTCAGCACACAATTAACATACTGACACTGTTTCTTTTGATCTTCCCAATTCAGTTAAATCTTCTGATACTGGCCCTATCTGAACCATCTAATCCCATCCCCAAACCACCCTCCATTACTGATTTCTAAGTGCCCCCCACCCCCAAATAAGCAGCAATGACAAAGAGCCAACAAGCTTCATATAGAACAAATAATTGAACTAGTCAATGACAAGCAAGTGGGAGATATATTTCACCCTGATTTTTGGCAGGCTTTTGAAAAGTAAAGGCAGTGTTGCATAGTAGATAGAGTTAGCTTTGAAGCCAAATAGACCTTTGTTTAAGTCCTCTCTTCAATACATTGATCGAATGATCCCTGACAAGTTATTTAATCTCTCAGTGCTTTTGGCAACCCTCTTTCTTAAGCTATCTGGTAAAGGGATATCATCACCTGGGAATTCCGAACACCAGTGAAATCACAATTCTAGTCCCCATCCTTTTAATAAAGTATCTCACAATATTTTTGTGGAAAAGGTGGGATGATAATATAGTTAGTTGTATTCAGAACTTGTTAAATGGTCAGAGTTTGATAGAATTGATAATGAAGAAGAGTTAATACTGAATGGTTCAATGTCAATGTGGTAAGAAATCAGTGAAATTCCCCCAGAGATCTGTTCTTTCTTTGGCTGATGCTAGTTGACATTTTTATAAATAATTTGGATAAAGGAATCGATAGCATGCTCATCAAATTGGCAGATGATGCAAAATTTGTAAAGATAACTAACACATGGCAGAGTTGGAATCCAAAAGAATCTTGATAGGCCCAAGCACAGGTTAAATCGAGTAAGATGAAATTCAATAGGAATAAATGTGAAGTCTTACATGTAGATACAAAAAAAAAGATCAATTTCACAAATATAAGAGCAGAAGGCATGCTTAGTCGATAGACTGTCTGAAAAAGATAGGAAGTTTTAAGTGGACTACAATTTGAATATGAATTGGAAGCATAATGAGAACCAAAAAGTTAATGTGAACCTAGACTCTAGGGAGGGAGGCAACTCCAGCAATATGGATATCATAGTCCTATCATACTCTACCATACTACATCAGAACTGACCCACAATGTTTTATCTAGTTCTGGGTACCACAAATGAAAGAGGATACTGATAAGCAGGGGAGTTTCCCGAGGAGGGCAACCAGAAAGTTGAAGGGCCTTGAGTCCATGTCATATGAGAATCAACTAGGCATATATAACTAGGAAAAGAGAAGATTCTGGAGGAATATGACAGCTATCTTAAGGTATCTGAAGAATTTCCATGTGCAAGACGAATTTGATTTATTCTTTTTTTGCAGAGCAAAGAACCAGGAATAATGGATAGAAGCTGAAAAGAGGCAAATTTAGGCTTGATAGGGGAAGCAAGGTGGCTCAGTAGACAGAGAACCAGGACTAGACATGGGAGGTCTGGGGTTCAAATTGACCTTAAACACTTCCCAGCTATGTGACCCTGGGCAAGTCAGCCATTGCCTAGCCCTTACTGTTCTACCTTGCAACCAACACATAATATTAATACTAAGATGGAAAGTGGGGGTTTAAAAAAATTTATGCTTGAAATCAGGGGAAACATCTTATCAATTACTATCTAGGAGTGGCATGAACTGTCTCAAAAGGTGGAGGTCTTTAAGAAAAGGATGAATGATCAGGGAGTGGGAATTGCTTTCATTTGTGGGTGAAGCTAACTAGATGGCTGCTGAAGTCTCCTCCAACTCTCAAATTATGCAATTCTTTTTTTTTTTAATTTTTAATTTAATTTTTTTTGGTTACAATATTCACTTTATTTCCCTCTCTCCCCTCCACCCACCATTCCCTTAAATTATACAATTCTGAATGTTTTGCTTCTCTTAGCATTAGAACCTGTTAAGACTGTGGAAATGGAGATCAATTAAGACTTTGCAGGATCCCTCTATCTACAAATTTCACCATTAAGAGAATCAATAAATAAGATTCTTAATTTTGTTTTCTATATAAACACTGATTTTAAAACAAACTAGAATTTTGAAAATTGAAACATACATGTATGCATTATTATCTCCAATATTATAACTTTTTAAGGCTATCTATCATATATTGGTGGCCTTGTGTAAAATTGTTAGCCTCAATTCTAAGCAAATAGGCAACATTAGGCAATGTTAGCAGAAGATATTTGAGACAACTCTTCTTCAGCAGTGGTTCTGGGCTCCTAGGTAAGTGGTATTTTTTGACATTGTAAGGATTTTTTGACATAAGGGTTATGTAAACAATTAAAATGTATATATGAAAACCACAAATTCCTTGTAGCCAACAAAATCACTATTAACTAAAAAAACTATTATCACACATTAACTGATAATGATGAGGATGCTTTCCATAAATAAAGATAATTCTTATTTGTTATGAATAAGATATGTACTTTGAGTGATTCCAATTCAAGAAATATTTACTCAGTAAATCATCTACCCTGGCTCAGTTACAACCTCTCTGAGTCTGTTTCCTCATCCAGAAAATGAGAGGGTTAGTTGAGATGACTTCAGAAAGGGTTAGATGAGATGATTTCCAAGATTTCTTATGGTTCTGGCATGCTATGATTGTCATGTGTAAAATACTATTCTAGTGAACCTGAATGAAAGCACTGCTGAAAGTTTAAATACCGCCTATCTAGATAATATCAAAGTAGGGGAAACAGTAACTTTAAAAAACAGCTAACATTATGTTCTTTGGAAATTCAGAAGAAAATGTGCTTTTTCTCTAAATAGCACACTTAAATTCTATCCAAAGCACATTAATTGAGCATTTGTACTTCAGCACTTATATTAGTAAACTAAAAAAAAATCACCAGGAACTCACGCACACACCTTGTTTTTCTTCCTCTGTGTCCATAAAATAAGGTGTTCTTCTCATGGTTGCTCTAAACTCCTGTTTTAAAGCCAACATGTATTCTTCTGCTTCTCCTGCTTTGAGAGGCACTGGCTTATAATCTGTGTCCTATATAATTAAAGAGAGAGGGAGCAAACGTATTTATTTTTTTAAAGAGCACACATATATTACAATTTTTTATCCCATTAAATTTCCCTTTCATTTCAACAGGGGTAGCTAGGTGGAACATTAAACAGAGCTCTGGACCTGAAGTCAGGAGGATTTGATTTCAAATCCAGCCTCAGAAATATACTAGCTGTGTGACTGTGGGCAAGTGACTTAACCTCTGCTCTAGCTCCTCATCTGTTAAATGCAGATAATAACAGCATCTACATCCCAGGGTTGTTGTGAGGATGAAATGAGATAATAATTATAAGTGTTCAGCAAATAGTAAGACCTAGGTAAATGTTATTTTATTTTATATATTATACAATTCTTTAGCCCATCAAATTTCCTTTTAATTTTGAAAGGGATGGCTAGGTGGCTCAGTGGATAGAGAGCCAGGTCTGAAGACAGGATGTCCTGGGTTCAACATCTGGCCTCGGACATTTCCTGGTTATGTGACCCTGGGCAATTCAGTTAACCCCAATTGCCCAGCTCTTACCACTCTTCTGCCTTGTAAATGATGCTTGGAATCAGTTTTAAGACAGAATATAAGGTTTATTTTTTTTTAAATAAAAGACTAACCAACTAGGAGGCCCTGCAGTAGTTTAAGGTAGAGATAACTAGGGCTAAAATCAGGATTGTTTTGTCAGGAGTAGAACAAAGGAGACAGATATGGGAGATGTTATACAGATATAATGAACATGACTTAGCAACTGATTAGATATGTGGGATGAGGAAGAGGAAAGAATCAATTATAGCTCTGAGGCTATAAATCTGGTACCTGGAAAGATGGTGGTATCCTCTCTAGAAATAGGGAAGTTCAGAAGGAAAAAACCTTGAGCTCTATTTTAGACATGTTGAGCCTGACATGTTTCTTGAACATCCTGAATTGCCCAATGGGCATTCAGTAATATGGGACTAGAGCACAGAGATATTTGGGAATCAC
This sequence comes from Monodelphis domestica, assembly GCF_027887165.1. Lineage (NCBI taxonomy): Eukaryota > Metazoa > Chordata > Mammalia > Didelphimorphia > Didelphidae > Monodelphis > Monodelphis domestica. Next base: position 469,506,145 of record NC_077229.1, on the reverse strand, counting down.
CTGAACAGAGATGTTGGATAAACCATCCAAAAAAGCTAATGAGATGTCTAATATTCATAGTCCTTGATTTCTTAAGCAGCATACCAAAAATTGGGAATTGATTTAACAAGTGTGCAACTGGATAGTGTAAATAACTTGGAGTCAAGAAGATCTGAGGTTGAATAATTTCTCAGATACTTACTAGCTATGTGATCCTGGAAAACTGACTCATTTTCCTCATCCTCAAAATTGAAATAATAATGGCAGCTTCCCCACAGGGTTGTTGTGATGATCAAATAAAATGATATAAAATACTATGTAAAACTTAAAGCTTCCCATAAATGTTAGCTATTATTAAGCTTGAAGCATGTTAATTAAATCTGGATATCATGCTAACTTGGAAAATAAAAATGTTTCAAAGTAACTTGAATAAGTTAAATAACTAGTTTAAATAGCATACTTAGGAACAAAATACAATTTTATACATACAAGAGGGACAGAGTATTTAAGTAAAAGTATAGTTTAAGCCCTTTCTTGCCCTCCAGGGGGGGGGAAAACCTGGTTGTTATATGTAACAATTTGAATATAATTTAATAAAGCAGGCCTATAATTTTTTAAACAGATTAAGATCTGGAGATAGCAAAAAGTAAAATATTTAAAAGTAGTAAAGGTTATTATCCTAATGATCTATTTTGCTACTATTTGGACCCATAATTAAATCCTAATCCACTCTTTCTCACTTTCTTTATTTTATATTTTATTTTCACAATTACATGTAATAACAATTTTACACGTTTCTCAAAATTATAAGATCCAAATTGTCTCTTTCCCTTGCTTCTCTTGCCACTCCAGGAAATAGTAAGCAATTGGCTCATACATCTTGCAAAACTTACCCCCCACATTTTAAAATAATACATGTAAATACAGCATAGTGAATAATAAAGTCAGGAAGATATAGTTTTGTCCTCTGTTACTTTCTATTTAGGTTACCATAGACAAGTCAAATAAATTCTTGGAGTCCCAGGTGTGAATCTTAAAATTTCTCAGACTTGTGAATGCGAAAAATTCTTAGACTCTACCTTAGAACATTTGGTTAAGTCCATTCCCCATTTTAAACAATGAAGGTACTTGATCAGGAATGTGAGAACTCTAACATTACTCCACCCATTTGTAAGCATACTAAGGGGAAGATAAAGTTGTAAACTCCTTACTGAACAATGAAAAAGTACTAAACTCTTACTTATAGTGAGGCAAAAGCCCTTAAGCTAAGTCTGTTTTTTGATCTAATACAAAAAGGTGCTAAGTACCTATAAAGGTCAAATTAATCACTAAAAGGTCAAGCAACTTACAAACTTGCAAGGGACAAGCTTAACAAAAGAGGTGTGAAGTTTTAGTCTACCCAGAGAAGTTGAGAACTAAAGAAGGTGTAAATTAAGAGTGGTCAGTCCTGTGAAAACATCTCCTGTGATTGGTAGATGTGAAAACTTAGGGGAGGTGACATAGGAGAAAATTCTCTTTAAAAGGAGGTCAGAAAGGCCTCTGAAGGGGATTGCAGCCTTGAAAGCTGAAGTTGAGCTGAGGAGCTGAACTGGTGGGTCTCTCTGAACACTATAATCTTGCTTGGGACAAATCTTGTGGTGAATGGATTAAAGACTAACTGATCTCTCTCTTAAGGCTTAAGCCTAGGCTGGCCTAGCTCTTTTTCTCATTATTTCCTCTTACTCTCTCTCTCCCTTTCATTAATTCCTTAATTTGTATTAATTAAAATCTCCATAAAAATCCAGCTGACTTGGGTATTTCATATTGGGAATTTTCCCATGGCGACCACTTTATTTTTAATATAAAATCAAGATACTGTCTTGAAACCATATTTTCACGGTCACAGTTTAAGGCAAACACACAGGTAACTCTCAAAATTATAACAAAATTGCTCATCTGTATTGGTAGAGGTAGTTTCTATACTGGTAATTCTCCATCTGATGAAATCATATTTCTAGACCAAAAGAGGGCTGTGTAGAAACTGAAATCAGTTCAGAGAAGAATAAACTAATTCAGCAAAAGTAAGTGAAGTAAACTTGAATCTCTTCCATTATTATATGGGCTCATGTAATTGGGGTCCATGTAATTGGGTCCATGAACTTTAAAAAACTGCATTTCAGTACAAGTGATTCCCTTTGTAATTAATTTCATGTATTTTGTTTTATGCATTTAAATTGATTCTGAGGTGTCCATAATCTCTACCAAACTGCTGGAAGGGTTTATGGTTGAGAACCCATACATAAAAAAGAATAGCAAACTGAGATACTTACAGGATATAGAGGTGGAGGTTTCAATACCACATCAGGTAACTTTTCACCTCTAGCAAAACCAATGGCCTCGATATTAAAGGTAAAAGAAGCACGCCCTCTTCCTCTGTTTCCAGCCATTAGAACTTTTATTCTATAAAAACAGACAACCAAATCCAAAGTACAGCATGTTAGGGGAAAAAAAATTAATTTGAAAAAGATTCATATTCCCCCATTCAATTATAAATTTGTCACTTCAGAGACCATCTCTTCAAAAAAGATTTACTGTAGCTCCTATTATGTTCCAGACACTGACTTAGTCATTAGAGGTTACAAAAAAAGAAAAGAAATAAAAATTACTGATGTAAAATTGATCGTTTTGGGATAGAGAAAAAGAGAAAGAAGAGAGATAGGTGAGCAGATATGAACATACCCAGATAAATATAATAAAAAGCAGGGAGAAACTGGTACTAATGAAAAATCTAGACAAAGTGCTCTAAGAAAATTTGAAAAATGAGAATAAACTGGGGAATCTGGAAAAATTACAGAGAAGTTGGCACCTGAGTAAAGTATTCTGAAAGGGAAAGATTAACAGGAAATGAATCCCATGCATTGGAGATGTTCAATGTGAATACAAGGAGGAAGAAGATAAAAGATTGAGCTGAGGGAATGGCAAGTAACATAGATACATTGTAAAGGGTATGAAGGAAACTATTAGCCCATTTTTTCACCTTCATAGTCTCATTACCCAGTCCAGTGCCTTGCATGAAGTAAGCACTTAAATAAAATTCCATAAGAAATATTTATTTTTATATAAAAATGTTATTAGTCCCAGTTCTATGTAGCACTAGAACCATAGAACATAAGATCTGGACAAGGCATGGGTATACCAATTCTAGTTCTGTTTTTTTATTTGTAAAATGGAGGAATTAGGAAAGATAATCTAAATTTGCTTTTACCAGTGAGAATTTGAAAATTGGGTCTCTTAACCAAGAAAACAACATACCCAATGGCTACAACCCTGAAAATGAAAAAAAAAACAACAAAAACAACTAAAGAAGTTAATACCTCATTTTATAATGACTTAACTTACCCCAATAGAAGTGTTAAGAAAGTTAATTTCTTTCCCTTACAGAAGTAGTGGTCTAGGGGCAGCTGGGTGACTCAGTAGATTGAGAGTCAGGCCCAGAGACAGGAAGTCCTGGGATCAAATCTGACCTCAGACACTTCCCAGTTGTGTGACCCTGGACAAACCATTTAACCCCCATTGCCCAGCCCTTACCACTATTCTGCCTTAGAACCAATACCTAATATTGATTCTAAGACAGAAGGTAAGGGTTTAAAAAAAAAAAGAAGTAGAGGTCTAGGAGTATAGAATTTTAACATATGAATTCAGATACCATTTAAGTTTTAAGTTTGCTTGCTTTGAACTGACGTTTTTCTTTCTTCCTTTTAAAATATTTGTTAATAGGATGACTCTCTGGCTTGAAGGGCAGGAAAATTAATTCATAAATGAATATGATATAAAAACAAAAGGGCATCAATAAAAACAAAATTTAATCAAAAAGGAACCCAGATCTCAAAATTCACAAACCAAAACTCTATCACAATATCTTGTTTTAAAAGTTTTATTGTTCCCTTCTACTTTTATGACCCTATCATTTCCCCCTCATTGTTTGTCCTTTTTTTCCAAGAGGACCAAATGGGGAGTTGTCTTGACTCAAGTGTGAATTGGACTTAAGTAAAGCAGAGTTGTACAAAGTCAGTAGTCTAATTCTCTTTTTTCTTATTAATTGAATTTTTTTGCAAGTATCTTAGCCCCTCCCTCTCACCCCTATATCATAGAGGCATCATTCACAAGATAGATATGTGTGCATAAATCAGTCTTTCATTTTTCCAATTTTCAGTTCATTCTTTGAAGGTAACATTCACAATTTACTTAAGTATTAAATTTGTAGCTGTGTATAATGTTTTCTTGTTTCTACTCATTTTGCTATTCATTATCCAATGTAGTTCTTTCAAAGTTATTTGTTTGTTTTTTAAATTAGCCTGCTCATATTTTCTTATGGCATAGTAGTATCCCATCACAATCATATATCACATCCTATTTAGTCATTCCCCAATTGCTGGGCATTCCCTCAATTTACAGTTCTTTGTCACCACAAAGAGAGATGCTATTAATATTTTGGAATGTATAGGTTCTTTTTTCTTTTTTTCAGATCACCTTAGGAAATAAACCTAATCATGGTATTACTGGGTCAAAAGGTATACATGGTTTTATTACTCTCTGGATATAATTCCAAATTGCTCTACAAAATAGCTGGATCAGTTCACAATTTCACCAACAGTATTTTGATATCCTCATTTTTCCATATTCCCTCCAATATTTGTCATTTCAGGGTATCTGTTGGGTGTGAGAAGATATCTCATAACTGTTTTGGTTTACATTTCTCTAATCAGTAGCTATTTAAGACATTTTTTCATATACTTACATATGTCTGATTTCTTCACTGAAAAATTATCTCTTCATATCTTTTTGCCCATTTATCAACTGAGGGATGGTTCTTACACTTATAAATTTGACAAAGTTCTCTATTTATTTTTATTTTCAGTTGCATGTAGAAAAGTTTTTTGACAATTCTTTTTTAACATTTTAAAATTTAGCACCTCTTCTTCTCTACCCTACCTGATGTGGTGAATAGTCTGATATAGGTTATATCTGTACTTTCCTGTAATAAATATTTCCATATTCTTCATGTCATGATAGAAGACATATATCATACATAAAACAGAAATCTGATGAAGGAAATATAGTAGAAGATGGCATGTTTTGATATGTACTCAATGTGGATAGCATTTTTATCCCAAGTCCCTTGTAGTTATCTTGAAATTTTGCTTTTCCATTTTTTTTTGCTGATTCATTTTAAAACACAGTTCAAAAGTAGTTAATTATGTTAAGCATCCTCATTTAATTTTTTCCCCTTTTCTGCTAGTTGACATTTTATGATTCTTCACTTTTTTTTTTTTGCTACAAGACCAAAAGGCCAAAAATATTAATGCTCAAGTGGCATACCTACACCCTCCACTGGTTTTTCAAATGCTAAGTCAATGGAACATACTAGGTCCATCAAGACAAAATTTGAAAATACTGGGAAGACTGGCAGACTAAACATTTTTCCCAATTCTCATTGACTCTGAAAGAAAATTCCTCCAAAAAAGGAATTATCTGACAGCTTAATTAAAGCTGAATCCATAGAAAGAGAGAAAAAAAGATGCCCTCATAAATAAAATCCTTAGAAATTAACATACAAAAAAAGCTAAGACTTCACTTAGCACCTTTCCTCCATGAGCCAAAAGGTCCCTGGGGCAGAGGCACACAAATCAATTGGAGAGCCTGGACCTGGGGATTATCCTTCCTACATCTCTCCTCACACTCTTATCATACTGCTCCTAGCTTCTCTCCCCACCCCCCCAGAAGGCTGTAGAGGCTGTTAGGGCAGATCCTGATTAAGCTGAACCAGCGAAAGAAAGGGAGGAAAACCAAAGGTCCTTCTAGGGCAAGCCAACATGAGTCTGAAAAGAAAGAGAACTAAAATTCAGTTAGATCTACTCTTGTCCCCTACAAAGGATATGTGAGAGACAGGAACTCAAGTCAATACATGCCAAGTCCCTAATGAGGAAGGAGGCTAAGATAGCTTTGCAGCCTCGCTCCAGGATACCTATCAGCAGAGAGGGAGGAGACATAAAGTAAGCATAGGAATATCCAGGGGAAAAGAGCACAGGCAAATAAAACAACAGAAGATAAAACTAGAAGGGAGGATAAGAAGATTACAAAACTCTTTTAATAAATATTACAGAAGAAAGTGAACCAAAGCCTGATGAGGCACAGAATTTTGTAGCATCCCAAGAAATTTTGGAACAAAAAGAAATTTGAGGATGGGTCAAAAATAAAAAGAGGAATTTAAGACATTCATGAAAAGAAAAAAGAGGTGAACATAATAGTAGATTTACAAACACCTCAAACATTATAAAATAAATTCCAATGCATTCAGAAGTTGTTGGTTTTTTAAAGGAAAAATTAACCTGGAGTAAAAAAAAATAAGGGGAAATCATGAGGAAATAAAAAGCACATAAGGAAATAAAGTAGAATTTAAAGGGTTAGAAAACACAAAGCAGAGGAGCAGAATTGAAGCTCTAAATACTCTCTAAATAGTCTCTCAACAAGAAGCTGGGGTACAGGAGAATGGGAGAGAGGTGGAAGAAGTGAGAAATTAAAACTGAGGGAATAAAAAGGGGATCTTAACCTAAGAGAGAAAGAGGAAAGGGTCCAATAAAAGAATACTAACTATGGAGAAGAAGAGATATATGACCATGAAGAGAAATGGTGACTTAATCTAAGAGGAGTTGATACATGGAAGATTCCCTCCTCTAAGAATATGTTGCACTATGGTAACATCTTGTGCCAAGAGGAGGGAAATTTGAACTCCTAGGAGCAGCTGGCTTCCTAAAGTAGGAGGGCATGGATTAAAAAGTGAATGGTCAAGCAAATCAGAATATAGTAATGGGAAGAGCAGATTATAAAACTTGACATTTTGGGACACTAATTCCTACAATTTGACTGTTTCTATCCTATATTATTTCCCTATTAAATTTCTAAGAGTAGGGTACAAAAGAAAAAAAAAGGAATATTTGGGCAGAGTCTATGAAGGCAAAATGTTAAAACAGAGTATTCCAGTACCTCAAAAGCTTTAACTGCATGAGAAAAGCAAATAAAGAAAAAATTAGGATACAGAAAATAAAATTGCAAAGAAAGTGAAAAAATCACTTTTAGAAAAACCTTCCAAAAGGCCACAAAATCTGTTGTAGGAAAGAGGAGGAAGATTTTATTTTAATTAACCACTTGACTTGGAGTGAAAGGAAGGAGAGGAAGAAATGGATAACCAAATGAATGACTTGAAAAAATTTTAAGTAAACCCTCCAAAACTAGAAAAAAAGTTGACAAAATTGAAGACGCCTTTAGGAATAGGGTTATATGTGGGAGCTAAGATTTTAAATTTAAAAAAATTAAATATTAGGCTTAATGAAGGAAAGGGAAATGAAGTAAAGGAAAATATAAATATATCTCTCATAATATTAAATGTTGAGCCAAGATGGCAGAGAAAGGCAGAACAGCTCAAGGTTACCATCAGAATTCCCCCAATCAATATGAAAAAATAAAACAAACAAACACAAAATGAATACAAGAGCAAAAGAACCAATAAAGAAAGAGACAGAAACAATGTTCAAGAAACAAAAGACTTAAAAGGAAGGCAGAGAACATCTGGGGCACTGGGGTGAGAGGGGAACCCAGACAGCAAGCCACACACCCTGACCTCACATCTGTTACCCCAGGTTTGGAATCTAATACTAAGCCAATATTCAGACCCTGAGAACTTACCTGGACAAACAGAGGTCCAAGCCAAACCATACCATTTGAGGTTTCAAGCCTGTAGTGAAGTTCAGAATCCCAGCCCAGGGCAATCTATACTAAAGTGGACTGATCTGTATGGGCTCAGAGGAAGCCAGGAGTCCCAGTCTGACCCTGTGGTGAGGACATAGACCCCAGCTTGGGGTAGTTAGTTTATCTAAGGGGGGAGGGAGGGATCTGGATCTTTTTGCCAGGGGCTCAGGGCAGAGCTCACTGTGTACTTGATTTGATCAAGTTCATAGTGAGATCAAAAACTTATGCACTAGCCTGAGGCAAGTCATAAAGCTATCAGCATCTCAAGGGTTAACTGAATAGGCAATGGCAGGAGGCCCTCAGAGCTCCCAGCCCTCAGGCTATCCTACTATCTTAGAAGAACTAAAATTGGCAGAAACCCAAAAAATAAGGTAAGGAGCATCAGGGAAGGACTGAAGTTTAAGAGGGTAACCTAAACTCCCAGAAAACAAAGCCTACCTACAAAAAGGTAGAAAAATGAGCAAACAACAAAAAAAGTACCTAACTCTAAAGACTTTTTATGGAGACAAAGACCAAAGTACAGACACAGAAGGGGATAGTGAAAGCAAAGCAAAAACACAGAAAGTCCAAAAGAAAAATATGACTTTGACACAGATTATGGAAGAGCTCAAAAAAGACTTCAAAAACCCATTAAGAGAGGCAGAGTAAAATTGGGGAAGAGAAATGAAAGCATTGCAAGAAGAAATAGGCTAAATGAAAAAAAAAAACTGACAGAAGAAAATCAGGCCTTAAAAATCAGAATTGATAACTAAAAACTAATGGTTTCATGAGAAATCAAGAAACAATAAAGCAGGATCAAAGGAATAAAAAAACAACAACAGAGGAAAGCATGAAATATATTCTTCAAAAAACAACTAACCTGGAAAATAGATCCATGCAAGACAATTTGAGAATTATTGGACTACCTGAAAACCATGATCAAGAAAAAAGCTAGGACATCATAATACAAGAAATTATCAAAGAAAGCTGCCCAGATATCCTTGAACAAGAAAATACAATTGAAATTGAAAGAATTCACAGATCACCTCCAGAAAGAAATCCTCAAATGACAACTTCCAGGAATGTAATAGCTAAATTCAAGAGCCCCCCAAGTCATGGAGAAAATATTGCAAGAAGCCAGAAAGAAACAATTCAAATACCATGGGGCTATAATCAGGATCACACAGGACCTAGAAGTTTCTACATTAAAGGACTGAAAGGCTTGGAATATGATATTTAGGAAGTCAAAAGATCTAAGTTTACAACCCAGAGTCACCTACCCAGAAAAACTGAGTATATTCTTCCAGGGGGAAAAATGGACATTCAATAAGATAGAAGATTTCAAAGAATTCCTGAGGAATAAGCCAGACCTAAACAAAAATCTGAAGTCCAAACAAGAAGAAACCATAAAAGGTAAATAAGAAAGAGAAAATTTAAGAGATTCATTAAGGTCAGAATGTTTATATTTCTACATGTAAAGAGGATATCTGTAATTCTCAATAATTATTCTTAGTAGTAGAGGAGATAGAATGAATATACTTAGAAATATGGTGGGGCCGTAAGTTGATTATGTTGATATGATATATATGATGATATGATGTGTATATAAATATGATAATATAAAACAATATGTATGTATGATGATATTTATGCATATGATAATATGTAAAAAAATCAAGAGTTGAAAGAGGATTGCATTGAAAGAAAAGGGAAGGGAGAGACAATAGAATGGAGTAAATTATATAATATAAAGAGTTGTGAAAAATCATAATAGGGAGGGGTGGAAAAGGATGGTAATGGGCATTGCTTACATTTTATTCAAATTTTAACTGGCTCAGAAAGGGAAAAACAAATATACTCATTATGGTATAGAATTATATCTTACCCTACAGAGAAGTAGAAGGGAAATGATATAAGGGAAGGGGGAGATAAATGAAGTGGGAGGAGAGTGGGTGGGGGGGTGATAAAAAGCAAAATATTGGTGAGGAGGAACAGGGTGAAAGGGAATAGAGCAGGATCTAAAGTGAAAATAAGATGGAGGGCTATACACAGTTAATAATCATAACTCTGAATGTGAATGGGATGAACTCACCCATAGATGGAAACAGATATCAGAGAGGATTAAAAACCAGATTCCTACTATGTGTTTGCTTACATGAAACACATTTGAGGCAGGGTGACACACACAGATTAAAGGTAAAAGGCTGGAGCAAAATTTATTATGAATCATCTAAAATAAAAAAAGCAGATAACCTTCCCAAAGTTTATTCTTCTGATATTGGCCCTACATTGTAACATTCCCAAAAAACCCTACCATTATTTCAATAGCAATCATGATATCAGACAAAGCCAAAGTAAAAATCGATTGGATTAAAAGAGATAAGGAAGGAAACTACATCTTGCTAAAAGGTACTATAAACAATGAATTTCAGTAATAAACATTTATGCACCAAATGGTATAGCATTCAGATTTCTAAAGGAGAAACTAAAGAAGCTAAAGGAAGAAATAGATAGTAAAACCATACTAGTGGGGGACCTCAACCTTCCCCTACCAGAACTAGATAAATTGAACTAAAAAAAAATAAGAAAAAAGTAAAGGAAGTTAATGAAATGTTAGAAAAATTGTTATGAATAGGTATCTGGAGAAAACTGAACAGGGATAAAAAGGAATATACCTTCTTTTCAGGAACACATGGTACATATACAAAGATTGATCATGCATTAGGGCTTTAAAAATGCAAACAAATGCAGAAAAACTGAAATAATCTTTAGATCATAATGCAAAAAAAATTCTAATTAGTAAAGGATAATGGAGAAGCAAAATTAAAATGAATTGGAAATTGATCTAGTTCTTCAAAACTGGGGGGGTCAAAAAACAAATCATAGAAACAATTACTGATTTCATTGAAGAGAATGACAATGAGGAGACAATATATCAAAATCCATGGATACAGACAAAACAGTGCTTTTCACATCTCTGAATGCCTATTATCAACAAAATAGAGTGAGGAGATCAATGAATTGGGCTTGCAACTAAAAAAATTAGAAAGAGAACAAATTAAAAATCCCCAGATGAAAACTAAATAAATGATAATCCCTTACTGAATTTAATGAAAAAGAGTTGAATAAAATTAACAAAATAAAAAAATGAACAAGGTGAAATCACAACAAACCCAGAAGAAATAAAAAAAATCATGACTTATTCAGTACCAACACAACAGAGAATTCAAAGATAGAGAATTAGCTACAAAAATATAAAACACCTAAATTATAACACCAAACAGAGATCTTAAATAATTCAATTTTTTAAAAAGGAAACTGAAGTAGCTTTAAAAGAACCAATGATATGGCATTGACTAAGAGACAGAAGGGTGGGTCAATAAAATAAACTAGTGGTAAATGACCCCAGCAAGGTAGTGTTTGATAAACCCAAAGACCCCAGGACAAGAACTCAGTATTTGACAAAAACTGCTGGGAAAATTGGAAAACAGTATGGGACAAATTAGGTTTAGATCAACATCTTATACCCTATACCAAGATAAATTCAAAATGAGTAAATGACTTAAAAATAAAGAATGAAATCATAAATAAATTAAGTGAACATAGAATAATATACCCTTCAGATCTGTGGGAAAGACAGGAATTTAAGACCAAGCAAGAAATTAGAACATTGCAAAATGTAAAATGAATGACTTTGTCTATATTAAATTTAAAAGGTTTTGTACAAACAAAAGCAATGCAACCAAAATTAGAAGGAGAGCAACAAAATGTTAAAAAAACAATTTTTATAACAAAACTTTCTGACATAGGTTTAATTTCCCAAATATATAAGTATAAATTAAATCAAATTTACAAAAATCAAGCCATTCTCCAATCGACCAATGGTCAAGGGACATGAATAGGCAGTTTTCACATGATGAAATCAAAACTATCAATAAGCACATGAAAAAGTGTTCTAAATCCCTCCTGAGCAGAGAAATGCGAATTAAAACAACTCTGAGGTACCACCTCACACCTAGCAGACTGGCCAATATGGTAGCAAAGGAAAGTGATAAATGTTGGAGGGGATGTGGTAAAATTAGAACACTAATATAGTGCTGGTGGAGTTGTGAATTGGTCCAAACCATTCTGGAAGGCAATTTGGAAACATGTGCAAAGGGCTTTCAAATGCCTGCCTTTTGATCCAGCCATACCACTGCTAGGTTTGTACCCCAAAAAGATAATAAGGAAAAAGACTTGTACAAAAATATTTATGGCCATGCTTTTTGTGGTGACAAAAATTTGAAAAATGAGGGTGTATCCATAGATTGGGGAATAGCTAAACAAATTGTGGTATCTGATGGTGATGGAAAATTATTGTGCTGAAAGGAATAATGAACTGGAGAAATTGCATGTAAACTGGAAAGACCTACAGGAATTGATTGGTACAGAGCAAAAGGAGCAGAACCAGGAGAACATTGTACACAGAGACTGATATATTAGGGCACAATCAAATGTAACAGATTTCTCTACTAAGCAGCAATGCAATAATCTAGGACAATCCAGAGGAACTTATGAGAAAGAATACTATCCACATCCAGAGAAAGAACTGTGGGAGCAGAAATGCAGAAGAAAAACATGTGATCAATTACATAGTTTGATATCGATATGATTAGGGTTTTGATGTTAAAAAGATCACTCTATTGCAGATATGAATAACATGGAAATAGGTTTTCAACAATGATATATGTATAACCTAGTGGAATTGCTTTTCAGCTCCAGGAGCAGGGAGGGAAGGGGGTGGTATTCATGAATCATGCAACCATGGAAAAATATCCTAAAGAAAAAAAAAAGAACTACCAATGTATGGAGGTTGGGGAAAGGTCCTTGGTTTAAATGTATTTTCAGTAAAGTTCTACAAAATTTTAAAAGAATAATTAATACAATAACATTGCTAATCACTAATCATTAGAGAAATGCAAATTAAACAAACTCTGAGGTAGTTTGACACACCCAAAAGGATTGGCAAAATTCACAAAAAGGGAAAGGACAAATATTGGCGAGACTGTGGGATAATAAGTACACTATTTGCGCTATTGGTAGAGCTGTGAATACAAAATTATTGTGGAAAGCAATTTAAAATGATGCCACAAAACTTATTGAACTGTTCATACCCTATGACTCAGCAATGTCACTTCTATGTCTATACTTCAAAGGAATGAAAAACACAAAGAACCTATATGTACACAAATGTTTATAACATCTTTTTGTAGAGGCATAGAACTAGAAACTAAAAGGATGCGTATAAATTACAGAATTGCTGACTTCCCTGGTTTCCTATAAGAAACAGCTGAAATCCTATAGTAAACTTTCCCTAAATATTCTTCCATTGTCTTTCCTCTTTTAATTACCTTCTGTTAATCCTGTATCTTAGCAGTTAAGTGGCACAGTGAATAGAACACTGGACCTAGAGTCAGGAAGATCTACAGTCAAAATCTGCCTCAGACAATAACTGTGTGACCCTGGGCAAGTCACTTGCCTCAGTTTCCTAAATTATAAAATGAGGTGGAGAAGAAAATACAAATTGCTCCAGTCAAGAAAACCTCAAATAGTCACAAAAAATAGAACATGTCTAATTAAACTCCTGTCTTTTGGTTCTTTATGCATCCTCTGTATTTAACACAGTTATCTAGCACATAGTAGACACTTAGTAAATGTTTTTTGATTGATTATATGAATGTAATGGAATACTAATGTGTTATAAGGAATGATGAAGGGGACAGCTTAAAAAAATATGTGAAGAAATATGTGAATTGATGATGTGTAAAGTGGGCAGGACAACAATTAATACTCTTAACAAGTATAACTGTAAAGAAAATAACTCTGAATGACTTCAGTTTTTATCAATGTAATGATAGGATGTAATTCCAGAAAGGAGATGATAAAGCAGATCCCCACCTTCTGATAGGGTGATGGTAGATAAAGCATGCATGAGAATTTTTTTTTTGGCTATAACCAATGTGGAATTTCTTCTTGATTATGCAGATTTGTTACAAGGGTTTTGCTTTTTCTTTCATCTTTCTCTCCTCTCCCTCAAAGGTGAAAGTAAATATGGCAAAGAGAGAAAAACAAATATTTATAAAGCTTTTAAAAAAGTATATCTAGTTATAAAAAGTTTTAAAGGAGAAAGTTGTAAATTAATATTATTAGTGAATATAAATTCAAAAAATGCTAAATAAAATCCTTGCAAAAATGCAAGGCAAAAAGCTAGCAAAAAAAATGAAAGCGTTTTTTTCAAAAAGTCATTTATTCTGATTAAGTTGGATCTACAACAAAGATTAAAGGCTAATTCAATATTAGCAAAGCAATTAACATAATCATATGAGGGCAGTCTAAAACTGCATCATTTTATCAATACTCAAATAGATCTATAACTTCATTGATTTTGGAGTTCCCCAGTTCCCTCTAACAATGCATATGACAATGCATCTTTGCTTGCCCACACTGCTGGTATGACTCAACTACATTTGCCCTAAATTTTACCACATGGAATCCACTCCAACATTCTGGATGAATGAATGAATGGATATAGAAAGAAAGAAATATAGATATTGATGTTGATAGAGAAAGAAAAAGCATTTAAGTACTATATGCCAAGCACAGTGCTCTGAGTGTTTTGGAACCTGTGCCATAGGCTTGCCATCATTGCCCAGAATTACCAATAAACCTATGCAAAAAGAAAGGTAGTTTCTACCCTCAAAAGGCATACATTTAAATGAAGAAAGACACAAAAGAAAGGAAGAAGAAAATCAGGGAGAGGAATAGTGTGGGAGAAGGTAGAAAAGCAGTCCAGAGAACCCAACCTGAGGTAGAAGTGCTCACATCTAGCATGGGGAATTCCTCAAATGGAAATATGAAGGGAGGAATCTATTACTTTAGAAAGACCACAGGGCTGGCAGTATCATTTGCTAGCATGAGAAGGCTGCTGGCACAGAGGGTGAGAAGTGGTCTGATGAGTGGCTGAGCCAGATTTCAAATAAGCATGGCTGGAGGCCTTTCTTACTTTCTCCTGATTTTGTAAGGGTACCAGCAGAGTACTCTGGCTGTCCACCTGTCATCTTTCATTTTTGGCATACATCCAGTCCTTCTTCTATTCTTGTCATACAATTCAATGGAACAGTTTAAACAAAGAAAAATCAGAAATAATTGAGCACCTCAACAATCTATCGATCCTCTTATTTGACAAGAATTACAGGGGAAAGCAAAAGAAGCAACCTTGTAGAAATTAGAATTAGACTAAGGTTTCATGGACCCCTTTGGCAATCTAGTGAAGCCTATGACCCCCTCAGAATAATTTTGTGAATGAATAAAGTAAAATATATGGGATTACCAAAGAAACCAATTGTATTGAAATGGTTATTAAAATATAAAAACACACACACACATACATGCATGTACACATTCACATTCCCCCAATTAAGAACTCCTGATTTAGACCAACATCTTATACCATCTTCCACAATAAATTAAAAAAGGATATGTGACCTGAATATTAAGGATCATATCATTTAAAGATATTAAAAGAACAATAGATCAAATGCCTTTCATAGCTATGTAATGGGGTTGAATTAATGGAGTTGCTTAACCAAATGAGGAATAGAGGTTAATACAACTGAAAATTTTTTGTATAAGCAAAATGAAAGCAGCAAGGATAAGAATGGAAAGTGTCAAGTAGAGAAAAAAAAAATCTTTTGTTTCAAATATCTGATAAGGGTCTGATATCTAAGATAAAGGACTAAGGAAAAAAATAGGTGACCAAAAAGCCATTTCCTAATGGAAAAGTCTTTGTTTTGTCATTCCTTTTTAAACCCTAGAAGTGCTCTAGAACTTAGCAGAGAGCTCAGTGCATAATACAAATTTTAATGAATGCTTTTTCATTCATTCATTCATCAAAAGGCAAAATTTTCAAAAGAAAAACTAACAACTATATGAAAGAATGCTTTAAATTATTAATAAGGGAAATCAAAAACATAAACAACCTAGAAATCTAACCTCACAAGTAGCAAAATGACAAAGATGACAAAAGATAGAATGGTCAGTTGTCAGAGGTACTGTATGACTAAGCATACTTGGTGATATGAATTGGTCCAACCAGTCTAAAAAGCAATTTGAAATTTTGCAAAGAAAATTAATAAAATGTCTATATTCTTTGACTAAGAGATTTCTACTGCTATGCATACACCTTATGGAGGTTAATTATAAAAAGGAAGGCTTCACATACACCAAAATATTTTTGTTATTTTTAACAGGAGTAAAAGACTGGAGACAAATTATATTCTTCTGATTGGAGAAAAGCTGAACAAATTATAGTACAAGAGAATTATGGAATATTACTAAGATGTAAGAAACTAGGTATATAACAAATATGAATAAGAATGAAAGAACTTGGGAACAGATGCAAGAGAGGTAGGAAAGAACAGAAAAATCATATACACAATAACTTTGAGAATTTACATGGTAAGAATCACAAAACAACTAGGAACTAAATATTACAGAATAGTAATCTCTACGTCTTGTCTTAAAAGAAGAGAGATGATTTGCAGAGGTAATATACCACTGATGTGGAACTTTGTGTATAATGGAAGAGTTTTTTAATGGTTTGGCTAGGTTTGCTTATCTTTTTTGTTGGTTTTTTAAAAATTTTGTTATATGGTGAAAATTTATCACACCAATACAGAACTCCAAGCTAAATAATAGGTTTATTGATCAGAACCAGAGACCCTGAGCCTTAGAAGATGGCCTTGTTTAAATGGAGAAATCCTATAACATAGTGACAGTGATACAAAAAAAAAAAATAGTGAATGCAAAAGAAGATCACTTTGGGTGGTAACTTAGGTCTATTATTGTTGCTGACCTTTCAAAGGCCTTTCTTAGCCCTCTTGGTGTCTTTTACTGACAATATTAGGAATCAGCAGTTTGTAAAAACAACAGTGACCCTCTACCTCCAGTGTGACTGTCCTGCTTCTTTGCTCAAGGAAGGCCTCCTTCCTGACCTTCTTGAGCTTCCACCCAATAGGATTTGGTGGGCTTGGTAGAAACTTTTGGATATAGCTTAAGGTCAAAAGATGTAAACAAGATTTGATGCCACCCAAAACTGTAACTTTCTTAGCTAATTCCTATAATTTTATAAAGTAAACTGTATCACTTTGACTATTAAATCAAAACTAATGATTAAATTACAAAAATAATCATAAAGGTAAGTATTATCATAATCATAAAAGGGGGTAGGAGATTTCACACTCGCAGTTATTGTGAGAGATGCTTCTAAGCGGGAGTTGGCACAGGAATATAGTGGGATATACAGGTAAAAATGAAAAATATCGATAAAAATATGTTAAAAAATAAGGAATAAGGCAAGGCAAGCAAGAAGCAGCAATACAAAATAGGTGGACAATCAACAGTTTAGACAACAATCACCACTGACAATTTAGACTAAGGGCAGGAAATTCATCTAAATTTGTAATAACAGAATTATATGGTCTTTTTTAAAGTAATTATTTTATTATTTTCAAACACTGTATAGGTGACACAAAATAAAGGCTTTCAGAGGATTCACAGAAAAGGTTATCTGACCTGTTTTAAGTAAGACAAAAAGAATTATTTAGAGTTAACATGCCATTTGTAAATTTGAAAACGAGTTGTCGACAAACACTTATTAAGGACCTACTATGTGATAAGGTGAAGGCAAAAAAAGGCAGTTCCTGCACACAAGGAACTCAGTCTAAAGTGGAAGACAATACACAAAAACCTTTGTACAAAATATATGCAGCTTAAATTGGACATAATTTCATCGACTGTTAAATAGAAGGTCTCAGTGCTTTATTTCTACTTTGTATAAACTCCCTATTCTAATCTCAAAAAAATCAAAAAGCAAGTTTTTTCTTTAGGTAGCCTTTTATTCTCTTCAGGCTCAGAGGAAGAAGTATTCCTTCCCCCACTCCACCATCATTAAGTCCCTCCATATGGTATTATCTCTCTCATCCACTCTGGTCCAGACTTCTGTCTTTCAATTATTCTCCCCTACCTTCTTCTCTGAAGTTCTCCCATCCAGTAAAACAAACAAACAAAAAACCTTTTGCTCTAATTACTAATTACTACTACTACTACTACTCTAAGAATTAATTCCCTTCTTTCTATTGTCAAAGTTCTCAAATGAGTCCAACCTTTCACCAGAACTAGTCACTGGAATCTGACTTCAGTTTCAAATCTTTTCATAGAAACTTGCTTTCAAAAGTCAGATAGCCTTGTATGGACCTGATTCTAGAACTTTATTTCAAATCCTCATTCTTCTATATCTCCTTGAAGCACATACCATATATAACCTTCCTGCTTCAATATCAACAAAACACAAAACTCACTATCTCCAAAGAACATATATTATATTGGGGGAGGAAAGGAAATATGTTCAAAATAGTGAGGGATGGAGAGATTTCGAAGTGTTCAAAGAATAATTCATGAGAAAGAGAAAGCTTTCGGCTGTTAGAATTAGTTAAGGTTATGTGAAAGAGGTAATACCTGGGCAGAGGCCTTAAAGGTAATGAGGCTAGAAAGTGAAGATCATGTCTATTCCAGGCATGAGGAACTACTTGTGAAGCTTTCTCCATTTTAAGATTTTCTCCTCTCTGGACTTTGCATTTGTTTATTTTTTTAATTATTCCAAAATTTACAAAACAAGTATTTCCCTATACAATGAAAAAGACAGTACACAAATGAAATCACAAATCTTCTATGTTTTTAATTAAATTTTCATCAAATTGACATAAAAAAGCCTGCCCACAAGTGTTCCAGCCCCTCCCCACTCATCACAGATCTTCATCACAGAGATATCCTCAAGGAGACCAACATGTACAAATAAATCTTTCATGTTTCACCTTTCTGTTCACTTTCTGGAAGTAATATTCGGTTTATTCTTCCAGCATTAATTCTGTGGCTGTGTATAATGTTCTCCTGGTTGTACTCATTGCACTGTTCGTTATCTCATGTAGTTCTGTCCAGGTTTATTTAAAATCAGTCTACTTATTGTTTCTTATGGCACAGTAGTATTCTATCACAATAATAAACCACATTTTGTTCAGCCATTCCCCAATTAATAAGCATCCCCTCGATTGCCACCTCAAATATTTCTTTTCCTCTTTCCCTTATCTCCTTGGGAAGCAAGAGTTTTATAATTCTTTAGGTATAATTCCAAACTTCTCTCCACCATGATTATCAGTTCACAGCCCCACCAACAATGTATTGGTGTCCCCATTTTTCCACATCCCCTCCAACATTTGTCATTTGTCTAATAGTTCTAATAGTTCTAAGGTGATATCTCAGAATTGCTTTGGTTTGCATTTCTCTAATCAGTAACGATTTAGAGCATTTTTTCATATGCTTGATTGCTTCATTGAGATTATCTGTTCATATCTTTTGTCCATTATCAATTGAAGGATGGCTCTTATTCTGGTAAATTTGACAAAGTTCTGAATATATTTTATATATTAAACCTCTACTAAGAGGCTGTCTATAAAAATTTCTCCCTAACTTTCTACTTTCCTTATAATCTTGGCAGCATTTGCTTCATTTGTAAAAAAACCTTTCAACTTAATGTATTCAAAATTATCCATTTTATATTTCACAATGCCCTCCATCTCTTGTTGACTCATAAATTCCTCTCCTATCCACAAATTTGATGGATATATTGCTTATTCTTCTATTATTCCTTTTTTGTAGAAGGAAGCCAGTATCAGGGAAATCAGAATTTTAGATTCAAGCTGGATGGGATCTTCTAAGAGATCATTTCATCTAAGCTCCTCAGAATGGTCTAATCATTTGCTGCCTTCCTTCTTCAATCATCAGTTCTTATTCTTCTCTTGGCCTTAGTTTTTCCCAATCACAGGCTTAATAATTTTTAAAAAAAAACATATTTATTTAAATTTATTTTTAGAATTTTTTCCATGGTTACACGATTCATGTTCTCTCCCTCCTCTCTTCACTCTCCCCTCCTCAAGCTGACAAGCAATTCCACTGTTTTATACATGACTTATTACTCAAAACCTATTTCCATATTATTCATATTTGTAATAAAGCAATCCTTTAAAAACCACAACCCCCAAAATCATATACTCATATAAACAAATAATAAATCACATTTTTCTTTTGCAATACTACTCGTATAGTTCTTTCTCTAGATGTGGACAGCAACACAGGAACTGGCTGCATCCATACTACTGAAGGACTGAAGGGCATGAAATATGATATTCTAGAAAGCAAGGGAACTGGGTCTACAACTAAGAATCAACTACCCAGCAAAAGTGACTATATTCTTGCAGGGGAAAGTATGGTCATTTAAGAAAATGGAAGATTTCCAAGCATTCCTGAAGAAAAGACCAGACAAACAGAAAATTTGATGTCCAAATACAGAATTCAAGAGAATCACCAAAAGGCAATTAAGAAAGGGGAAAAAAAAATTAAGGGACCCAATAAGTTCAAATGATTTGTATTCCTATGTGAAAAGATAGTATTGATAACTCTTAAAAATTGTTATTATCTGGAGGAATTCCATGGGGACAGGAACAACCTCCAGGAAGTGATGCAGAGTGAAAGGAGCAGAACCAGGAGAACACTGTACACAGAGACTGATACACTGTGGTACAATCAAATGTAATGGACTTCTCCATTAGTGTCAATGCAATGTCCCTGAATAATCTGGAGGAATCCATGAGAAAAAACACTATCCACATGCAGAGGGAAAACTGGGAGTAAAAACACTGAGGAAAGGCAACTGCTTGACTACAGGGGCCGAGGGGATATGATTGGGAATGTAGACTCTAAATTAAGATCCTAGTGCAAACATCAACAACATGGAAATGGGTTTGGATCAAGGACACATATGATACCCAGTGGAATAGCGAGTTGGCTATGAGAGGGGTGGGGGAGGAAAAGAAAATGATTTTTGTATCCAATGAATAATGTTTGAAATTGACCAAATGAAAATAATGTTTAAAAAAAATTGTTATTATCATAAGGGTAGCTAGAAGAAGTATACTTAGGGGGTACAGTGACATACTGTATAGGATATGTCAAAAAAAACTAAGGGTAAAAAGGTTAATACTAAGAGAAATGGGAAAAGAGATAAAATTAGGTAAATATATATTTCAAAAAGAAGTACACAGGAGGAGAAGACCAATACAATAGATGTGGATAGCATTCTTTTGCATAAGTTCCAGGGGATTGTTCTTGATCATTGCATTGCTATTAATAGCAGAGTCTATTTTATTTGATCATTCCACATTTCACTTTCTGTCTATAATGTTCTCCTGATTCTGCTCACTTCACTCCACATCAGTTAATGGAGGTCTTTCCAGTTCAGATAGAAATCAAGCAGTTCATCTTTCCTTACAGCACAATAGTAGTCCATCACCATCATATACCACAATTTGTTCAGCCATTCCCCAATTGAGGGACATCCCTTGTTTTCCAATTTTTTGCCATGACAAAACCTCAGATATAAATATTTTTGTACAAACTTTTTTTTTAACTCTTTGGGGTACAAACCCAGTGGTGATATAGATGGAACAAGGGCAAACAATCTTTTAAAGCCCTTTGGGTATAATTCCAAATTGCCATGGTTGGATCAATTCACAACTCCACCAGCAATGTGTCCCAATTTTGCCACACCTCCTCCAATATTTATTATTTGCTTCTAAGGCAAAAAGAACTAAGTGACTCTTTTTGCCTTAGAAGCTTCCCCATTGTCCCACATCCCCCTTTTGGGGATCCAACTGAGGACCTTCAGCTTATGTGATGGAGGTGCTGCCTACTGTGTAACGAGTCACTTGGTTTATACTTAGTCCCACCTAACTAGGATTGTCATTTACCTTATGATCCATTATTCAGTCTGAAACTGCTAGCCTGAGATTCCCTTCAGGGTGGATTCTCAATGGAACCAAGAACAAGTAGAAGCTTTGGGGTCTCCAACCCACAAGTTAGTCCTAAAACTGGGGTTCATCAGATCTTACTAGGCTACAAGTTTGGGGTTTCTAGATTCCATGTTGACACTACTTAAAAATATAAGCATGTAAACAGTGATACTGGTTAGAAGTTATGAATTTTGTATGGTGCTATAGGGCCTGTTTAATTAGCTGCACATTTGGAGCCCATGAAAATCTGAGGGAAATTAATACACTTTTGAACAATTCAGGGCAAAAGATTTCCTGTGTTTTAAGAACTACACTATGTCACTCAATAGTCTTTGATAAACCAAAGAAAAAGGCCATTATGTAAACCCGCTAAATGTGGAAAAAATTTATCACACCATTGCAAAAACTCCAAGATAAACAGGTTTACTGAGAGGGGACCAAACTCCCAATAAAGCCGGACCCTGGTCAAGATCAAGACCAGAGACCCTGATCCTTAGGAGACAGCTTTTTTTATACCAAGAAATCTGATGATGCTGTGACAGTAAAAAACAATCAAAATTAAAATCAAATGGATCCAAAAATCTTTCACATGGGTGGTTCTTAATTAATGATGAAAGTGCTAATTAAACTAGTGGGTGGAAAAGAAGATCATTTTGGGTGGTAACTTAAGTGTATTATTATTATTACTGACCTTTCTAAGGCCTTAAGTCAGGGTCTTGGTGTCTTTTATTGATGATTATGGTGTAATATTAGGAGTTATTGGTTTGGCAGGTACATACAAACAAGAGTATCCTTCCACCTCCTATGTGACTGTCTTGTTGCACAAACAAGACCATACTCTCTTTTTGTTTGTCCACCGTGTTATACACCCAAGAGGGATATGATAGGATTAATGGAAATTCTTGGAATATAGGCTTAAAGTCAAATGCCTGTAAAAAAGATTTGATACCACTCTAAACTGTAATAATCCTTATACTTTCTATAAAGCAAACTACATTATTTGACTATTAAATCAAAATTAATGATTGTGTTATGATAATAATCATAAAGGCTAATACTATTATAATCACAAAAGGGGGTAGGGGATTTCACACTTACATAAGGTTATAATGTTTAGGTATCTCTTAGAGAAATGTAACAAAATTCTCTGGCTTTCAACCTAATCATTCCACTCACATGGTTCTCTCCAAAGATTACTAATGATTTCTCAGTTGCCAAATCAAATGGCTTTTTCTCAATCCTCATTCTTCTTGACCTCTCTGAAGCCTTTGATACCACTGGTCCCTTTCTCTTCCTTTAATAACCTCTTCTCTCTGGGTTTCTGGGACACCACTCTCTCCTGGTTCTCCATCTACCTATCTGACCATACCTTCTGTCTCCTTTGCTAGAACATCGTCCAGATCACACCCTCTAACTGTGAATGTTCCCTCAGTGTTCTGTCCTGGGTCCTCTTCTTTTCTCTCTCTATAACACATTACTTGGTGAACTAATCAGCTTCCATGGATTTAATTACTATCTCTACATTAGTGACTCTCAGATCTACCTAATCTGCCCCAATCTCTCTGCTGACCTCCAATCTGGCATCTTCAAAAGTCTTTCAGACATTTAGAACTGGATGTCCAGTAGACATCTTAAATTAAACATTTTCAAAACCAAACTCTTGATCATTCTACCTAAATCCTCCTTTATCCCTCACCTTCCCTATCACTGTAAAGGGTAATAAATCAAGCTTCCAGTCCCTCAAACTCACAATATTAGTGTCATCCTCATTTCACCACTATCTCTTAACCCCTCTTTACCTGTTTTCAAGGCCTGTCCATTTCACCTTTGCTGTATCTCTTGAACATACTTCTTTATGATTCTACCATCATTCTAGTGCAGATCCTCATCACCTTGGACCTGGACTATTATAATAGCCTGCTGTTTGCCTACTTCAAATCTCTCCCCTCTCCAATTCATCCTCCTACTAAATTCATCCAGCTACTAAAGTGATTTTCCTAAAGTGAAGGTCCAATAATATCACCTCTCTATTTAAAAAACTCCAATGGCTTCCTATTGCCTCTGGGATCAAATACAAAATGCTCTATTTGATTTCAAAGCTCTTAATAACAGAGGCCCCTCCTACCTCTCTGGTCTTCTATCCTACTGTCTCCAACACATACTCTGTGATCCAGTGATGATGGCCTCCTGGCTCTTCCATGAATAAAATAATCCAGTTTTTGGCTTTGGGCATTTTCTCTGGCTTTCCCTCATACCTGGAACACTTTCCTTCCTCATTACTGACCTTTCTAGTTTATTTTAAATTCCAATTAAAATCTCTTCTTTGACTGAAAGCCTTCCTTAATTTGCCCCTAATTCTAGGACCTTTCTTCCTATAACTATTTCCTATTACTTTTATATATTTTCTGTTTTCCTCTCTCCCCTCCTATTAGACTCTAGGCTTCCATTAAGCAAGGACTCTGCCTCTATGTGTATTCCCAGTGCTTAGCATGTTGTAGTTGGTGGTGGTGTTTAATAAAGGTTTATTAATAGACATTAATTATATATTACATAAAAAACATATACAGACATAAAAAGGAACTCTGCCTGTCTCCTAATCCATTCACTATCCCCCTAACTAGAGTGGCTTTTCCAAACATTTTCATTCCTCTTCAAACTTCCAGAAATCTCCTATCCCCTCTACTTCAGTGGAAAACTGAAAAAAAAAAGTCATCTCACATCACTCAGATCCCTTCTGTTGTAGCCTCCAGTAGACTGTGAGCTGCTTTGAGGGCAGGGACTGATTTTTTTTTTGCCTTTCTTTGTATCCCGTTAGTAAGGCATATAGTAAGTGCTTAATAAATGTCTGTTGGCTTGACATTCTACTGGGGTATAAAAAATGTGAGCAGAAAGGTAAATTTGAAATATTTAGACAACATTTTCATAACTAAAGCCATCTTAAACAATTTTGTAGTCTAATAGCATACTGTCCTTCAGAGGCATGTTAGTATTTGCCTCCATAAAATACAGTTTGTCTAATTATCTTTTATGACTCCATATAGCAGACTTCAAGAAACTCTCAATCTTGGAGGGCCTGTGTGATTAGAAAAGCTCTTACTGGCCAAAGCCTGAAGCTACAATCCAGAGGTATTTTCTAAATCTTGGTGGATGTAGTCAACATATGCTTGGGGTGAGAGAGGATGGGGAGGGCAATTTAGAAAGGAAAACTTATTTTAGATGGCTCACAGGGCCACACCCACCATACCCAATCTTCTCCAATTCATTTCTTGCCAGCTACTTGCTTTTACTTAGCTTGGCCTCTTTCAGTTCCCATCCTCTTACCTAGCTTTTATTCCAACCATGTAAAAAGTGTCAAAAAATTGATTTTATTTTGTTTTTAACCTTGGCAGCCCTCCTCACCTCATGAAATGGTTTAATGTGCTGACTGGTAAGTAAAGAGATACTAAAGGTTCTGCCCTTTGCTGCATGCTTGCTGCAATGACCAATAATACCTGAGGGGAAAACCCTTCACTACAGAAGGTTATGTTCACATAACGTGCTTAATGGCCCACAAAGTCTTCAGTAATGAGTAAATTACTTTCTAATCCCATTGCAGTCAATCCCAGCAAGGGGGGTGGGGGAGGCACACTAGGTTACAATCAGATAACAACCATTATAGGACATTTGAGGTTTAATGTGAGCAGGAAGAGGCAGCCCGGTCCAAACTTCTTTCTAGCTGGGGGCTATGTTCTCAATTAACTTCTCCAAAACCGAAAGCCCTTTCCTCAAGGCTCCACGTTAATCCCCCTTTCCCCTCAAGGTCCCCATTGCCTACCTCTCCTCCCTGGCCGGACTTGGCTGGGGCTGCTTAGGTTCTCAAACTCACAAGTGTGCTCTCGAAGGCTAGCAGGGAAAGGGTGTTGGGTTACCTGGGTAGCTTCTCCCCGTCGCAGGGTTCCACCTCCAAGAAAACTGGGCCCCTCCCTTCTCTTTTCCCCCTCCAGAGCAGCATTCAAATTCCAGCTTACTGAGGCCTCTTAGCCCCGCCCTAAGCCCCGCCCCCTACACAGCAGGCTTTTTCAGCCCTGGGCAGGCGCCCTGACTGCTGCCCGACTAGCCTCGCCCCCACCCTTTCCAGGCCGGTTTGGCGAGCACGAGTAGGCGCGCCTGGGCCCCGCGAGCTTCGGGCACGCGCTCTCAGGCCTCGTTCGCGCGGGACCTGTGGCTTTGCGGACGTCGCTCTCTCTGGCTTCCCCCTCCCTGCCGTTGCAGCAGTTTGATCCACCCCGGGGTGAGGAGGGTGGAGCGAGAAGGTGTCGCTTTCCTCGCTCTCTCTCTCTCTCTCTCCCTGCTGCAGTGGTCTCTGCGTTGCAATTGGAAGGCGCTGCCCCGCGACGCCCATTCGTGGGGGCTCAGTTGAGGCTGCTGTTGCTACAGCGTCCTTCCCACCTCCCCCAACCCCCATCCTCCGCCTCTCGCCCGCCCCTCCTCTTGGCCCTGGGCAGCGCAGCCTCTCCCGCGCCCAGCCCCCCTGGACTGAACCCCCAGCCGAGCCCTCCTCCTCTCCAGACGACGCCGACAGCCTGTGGGAGCTGCAGCTGTGTCAGCAGCCTGAAGAGAGGGAGAGGCCTGGCCGCACCCCTGCACCCGCACCCCCACAAATACACCCCTCTGCAGCTCACATCCCCACCCCTGCACTCCCTTCCCATCCCCGACATGTCGGCTCTGGAGTGGTACGCGCACAAGTCCTTGGGCGACGGCATCTTCTGGATCCAGGAGCGCTTCTTCGAATCCGGCAACCGTGCCAACATCTGGCTGGTGCGCGGCACTGAGCAGGACGTAGTGATCGATACCGGGTTGGGGCTTCGAAGCCTGCCCGAATATCTGTACTCGGCTGGCCTCCTGCAGGACCCGGACAAAGGAGAGGACTTGGTGCGACGGCCGCTGCTGGCCGTGGCCACTCACGTTCACTTCGATCACGCCGGTGGGCTCTACCAGTTTGACCAGGTAGCCGTGCACCGGGCCGAGGCGGACGCCCTGGCCCGCGGAGACAACTTTGAGACGGCGACCTGGCTGTCGGAGAGTGAGGTGGTGCGGGCGCCCAGCCCTGGCTGGAACGCCAGGCAGTTTCGAGTGCAAGCGGTGCAGCCCACCCACATCCTGCAGGAGGGTAATAGAGCCCTAACCGCGCTGGCCCCTAGGGGGGAGAGAGGGGCTAAGTGAGAGGGAGGGGGAGAAGAGAGGGTGCATGCAGCCTGGAAGAGCAGTTAGTGCGTTTAGCGAAACGGGAGGGGGGGGGGAAGAGGGGAGGAGGAGGAGGAGGGAGATCCTTTTCCTCGTCACCAAAATGACACCTGTCTCCATTCCTTCCCTTGGAAGGGAAAAAAAGATCCCTGAAGAGGCCCCTTCTGGGAGTGGGTTCCCAGAGTCCTGAAATGGGAGGGGAAGCAGCTCTGCTACAGTAGAGATACTGTGTACTATCAGTGGAGTAGAAGACGGCTCCGCCCCCTAATTAGTTTATGGAGCCTGGTGCAGTGGGAATGCCACAGGCTGTGAGACTGGATTTCCGGAAAGATTTCCACCCACTCAATCCCACCCTGAGCACCAGCCTGGCATTGCAATTCCTTTAAAAAAAATTTTTTTTCTTTCGATTCAGCCACTTCCTGATATAGACCTCCCCTCCTTCAGACCCAATCTTAGAACGAAGAAAAATGTTTAACCAAAACCAAAAGACACAGCAGCCGTTTGGAGCATTCCCTATCCTTACTTTCCTTTACCACTCAAAGGGGAAATGTTTTATTTGTATTCCAAGACCAACTCTCGTTATTGCATTTAATCAGAGTTCAGATGCTTTTTAGTGTTACTGATTCACATTATTGAACTCATTGACCAGTCTTCCTTAGTTCTGCTGTCTTCATTCTGCCTCAGTTAATACAAGTCTTCCCATGTTTCTTTGTATTCCTTATCACCTCCTAGCCTGACCTTATGTATGTTGGGTACTGTGTAAAAAGCACAAGTTCCCAAGTGAGAAAGCCTGGATTCAGCTTCACCTCTTACACTACATATGTGACCTTGAGCAAATCACTCAAAGCTCCCTGAGCTTACAGAGCTTACGGTTTTCTTAAGGGCGCTAGATACCATTTAAGGTGACTCCCAGTCAGAGATTCTGAGATGGGAGAAAATCGCATTTTTATTTTAATATAATTTCTTTTGTAATCTTATGTATTGTATGCCCTTGAAAACCTTTTGAGAAAAAGGCCACGATACTTTTGCCAGAAAGCCAAGGGGATACATGACACAAAACAGGTGAAGAACCCTACCTCCACTATTATTTAGACTAATAATCTCATTCTCATGTCTCCTCTGGCTGGGCCTGTAATTTCATTAGGGTATAACACTCTCCACTTCATCCTTGGCTTAGCCCCTTTTTTGTAACTTTGTATTTTCAGGTAGCCTGGTACTTTGAAAGTTTAAGGGGCAGCTGGGTAGCTCAGTGGATTTAGAGACAGGAGGTCCTGGGTTCAAATTTGACCTCAGACACTTCCCAGATCCTGGGCAAGTCATTTGACCCCCATTGCCTAGCCCTTACCACTCTTCTGCCTTGGAGCCAATACACAGTATTGACTCCAAGAAAGAAGGTAAGGGATTATATTAAAAAAAGAAAGTTTAAGTGACTTCCTTACCAGCCCATATTTAAATGTATCAGGCAGAACTTGAACCTGTCTCTTCCCAAAGCCGTATCAGTAGCCACCAAATCAGAGCAATATTCCATTACATTCATATGCTACAATGTATTCAGATATTCTCCAGCTCTTGGGCAGGCTCTGTGTTTAGATTAAATGTTGTTTTTAGATGCATATACAATTCCACTCAGTTCACACAAGTCTTCCTGTGTTTCTCTGAAACTTTCCCCATTCATCTTTTCTTATAGCACAATAGTGTTCTGTTATACATATAACTTTGTTAACCATTCCCTAGTCAATGAGTACCCCCTTCAGTTTTTAATTCTTTGCCACCACAGAAAGATCTGATGTAAATATTTTGGTACAGATGGGTAATTTTCCTCTTTAAGGTGGGAGTATGGAACTTGTTACCAAAAGGCATGCATAGTTTAATGACTTAAGTAACACTTCCAAATTGCGTTCAAATATGGCTAGATTTCAGAACTTGTTTTCCCACAGTCCCTCCACCATTTGTCATTTAACTTTTTAGTCAATTTTGCCAATCTAATGAGAATGAGGTGGAATCTCAGAGTTACTTTAATTTGCATTTTTCTAATTATTAGTCATTTAGAAGATTTTTTCACATGACTAGAGATAGCTTGGACTTTTTTCTTTGAAAACTGCCTGTTCATGCCCTTTGATCATTGGTTAATAACTTTTATACTTAAAAATTTGAATCAATTCTCTATATATCTTAGAATGAAATCTTTATCGGAAACTTAACTGCAAACCTTTTTTGTCCAGTTGACTGCTTCTCTTCTAAATTTAGCTGCATTGGTTTTGTCTGTGTAAAAATGGTTTCGTTTGATGTAATCATAATTGTCCATTTTACCTTTTGTAACCCTCTCCATCTCTAATCATTCCTTATCCATACATCTAGTGGATATTTTTTTGTATTCTTAATTTAGTTATGATATCACCTTTGGTCCAGCAGCATTTTAAAATTATTTTTTAAATTTTATTAAATATTTTTAAATTATTCTTTTTCATAGAATCTCTGCCATCAACTCAGTCCATTGCATCATCAACATATAGCAGATTTTTGCCTTTTGACTCAGAGGACCCTTGATTGTGAGAATAGAAAACCAATGAAGTTGGCATCAAATGAACATTTAACCTACCCAAATTCTATTACACAATTCCACTAAATGCACTAGGCAGAAGAGAGGAGAATCAACAGTTTAAATGATACCAGTTCTGGCTGCTCTAAGTGCAAATAGCATATACCCAGTAATGTATTCGAGACTGGGAGAGGACTCTGCTGCTTCTTAAGCTGGTCTCAGTACATATGGAACCACTAAGTGTGATTTTTAGAATCATGCCTGTAAAATGGTAGAGCTAATAGCTAGAGTTGGCTTTCTTAGTTTTCTCTGTTTATCTGGAAGATCCCTGCTGTATACCTTTTACTTTATTGTGTTCCCTCTTGGACTCATGGGGAAGCAAGAGGAAAAAAACATTTTTATTCCAATCATTTTTTTGTGAAACTTTTTCAAGAATAATTTTTTCCCTAATTATCAGTTTGCCAGCCGGCTAAGACTTCACCTGTTTTGTTGTCTTCCTTTTGAATGGAAGTTCTGACTACCTGCTTCCCCTGATTAATAACTTAAGTAATGGAATTGTGAAAAATAAGTGTCAAATTCAATTGTTTCCATAGCAACCATCTCAAATCTCACTTGTTCTTTTATGCCTACTGACTTGTCCCCCTTCTAAATGTTAACTTTTAAAAGATGCTTTACTGTTTTTTTGTGTGTGATTTAAAGAAATTGTCAGAATCCTGTCATCACCTTACACACAGAATTTGGAAGTTTACTCTCTCTTGTAAGAAGCAATTCCATTTTTTTTTAAATAAAGAAGCAATTCCATTTTTTTTTTAAATAATATCCATTTCACAACTGCAAACAAGGCTTGCAAAAGAGCCTACTGACAGGTGTTTTCTTTGATATGAGGATGTGAGTACTCAGTAAATTGTGCATTTTGAGTAATGAGTAGTTAGTTGTCTGCAAATGTTAATGTATTTCAACTAGTGCACTTAGATATTTTTCCCTCCCAATTTGGGTCATCTTGAATTTTGTTGTTGTCAACAATGTATATTTTAAGAAGGCAAGTTGAGCTTATGGACCTGGTAGAAACTGTGCCCATAAAGCTAAACTATTCTAGAAGAGGGCCTGTTGTCTCTTTAATTCCTTAACCAACTTAGCTGATTGGTTACAACAGCAGTGCCACATCTGAGGTATGGACATATCTATTATTCCCAGTTTATAGTTAAGAAAATTGAAGCCTGATTAAGAGAAACTAGGTCCTTTTTACCCTAATCTCTCTACCACTCTAATCTATCTTCTATACTGTTGCCAGTGATTTTCTTAAAACTCAGGTTTGAGGTTTGATCACT
Source organism: Monodelphis domestica (assembly GCF_027887165.1). Taxonomy (NCBI): domain Eukaryota; kingdom Metazoa; phylum Chordata; class Mammalia; order Didelphimorphia; family Didelphidae; genus Monodelphis; species Monodelphis domestica. The sequence continues at coordinate 469,475,372 of NC_077229.1, read as the reverse complement.
CAACTTGGTAGGAGAAGGTGAAGGGAATGAGCATTTATATATATAGTATTTTATACTTGCCAGGCTTTTGGCTAAAGGCTTTACAAGTAGCTCATTTGTGACTCAAAAGAACCCTTGTTAGGTATTGTTATTATCCCCATTTTATAGTTTAGGAAATGGAGGCAAACAGGTTAAATGACTTGCCCAGGGTCACATTGCTATTGTTTGAGGCCAAGCTTGAACTCTGATCTCTCCTAGTCTAGATCTAATATTCTATCCACTGTGCTACCTAGCTGCCTCCAGTGACCCCTCTGTCCTCCAAAATCAAATTTAAAATCCTATTTGATGTTCAGGGCCCTTCATAACCTGCTCTTCCACTACATTTCCAGTCTTCTTTCATATCTTGGATATCTTCTTCTACACCACCCCCACACACCCCATATAATCCTGCCATCCAAAGACACTGGCCTCCTTGCTCTTTCATCTCCAAATTCCAGGCATTTTCCCTAGCTGCCCCTCCTGGCTAGAATTCTCTCTTCTCATCACTGCCTACTGATTTCCTTTAAATTCTAGCTAAATCTCACCTTCTATAGAAAGCCTTCCCCATCCCTCGTTAATGCTATTGCCTTCCACCTATTAATTATTTCCAATTTATTTTATTTTTTTTAACCCTTACCTTCCGTCTTGGAGTCAATACTGTGTATTGGCTCCAAGGCAGAAGAGTGGTAAGGGTTAGGCAATGGGGGTCAAGTGACTTGCCCAGGGTCACACAGCTAGGAAGTGGCTGAGGCCAGATTTGAACCTAGGACCTCCCATCTCTAGGCCTGGCTCTCAATCCACTGAGCTACCCAGCTGCCCCCTTATTTCCAATTTATACTGTATATACTTGTTTTTATGTAATAGTTTATATGTTGTCCCCCTCAACTGGGCTATGAACTCCTTGAGAGTAGGGGGCTCCCTTGACTTAACTTTGTTTTTGTTTTGTTTTTTTTTTCAAACACTTACTTTCCATCCTAGAATCAATACTATGTATTGGTTCTAAGGCAGAAGAGTGGTAAGGGTTAGGCAATGAGGGTTAAGTGACTTGCCCAGGGTCACACAGCTAAGAAGTGTCTGGGCCAGATTTGAATTTAGTACCTCCTGACTCTAGGCTTGGCTCTCAATTCACTGAGCCACCAAGCTGCCCCCTTAACCTAACTTTGTAACTTGACTTAACTTTGTTGTTAACATTGTTAAGCTATTATAATTATTGCATTTATTAAAGATGTTTTATAAAAATAAAGTCAAGCATTTAAAAAAAGTAATGGTTTAGGCAGTTATTAGTTACAGCTATATAAATTTTAAAATTAATAAAATATTTGGAGTGCCTGTTTGTATTTTAATGTTATAAAGAGCAGCTTTTGGAAAAGGTAAGAGTAATTTGAGAAATTTGGGGGAAATTGGGCATCTGTGAAGTCCATTTTTCATGACTAAATGTGGTGGTTTTCTAAATTTTAAGGTGTGGGGGAAAAAACATAGTATTTACAAAAACACTTGGAAAATTGATAATTCTAACAAGCAGCTTCTACTAACACATCAGGAGCTGTAAGTTTCACCTTTTATAAGTAGTATCTAATATCCTCCTTACCTAGGAATGTTAATTTCCTGTCGCTGAAAAGTGTGTCCTAATACTTTACGGGCAAAAAAAAAATAAAAGATCTAGAAAAAGCTGGATTTTTTAATAATGATGTGGAATAAATAATAGAGGTATTTCTTTTTCAGAATTAAGCACTAGAGAAGCAAAGGATTGAATCGACTTTATTAAGTGACCAGTTAACTTAATTTCTTTCCTTATGGCCAACAGTTGTTGAAATGTATCCCTTTGCAGCCAATAAATTATGCACAGAGGGCACAAGGAGAGAGTGACCAGTTCATCCCACTTAGCAATAAAAGAAAAATTATCCCCTTCTATTAATGATATAGAAATATCATTTTCATAGTTTAAAATCATGGCTTTCACTTATAATTTCATTTATGTTTGGTGCCTTTGTGATATGAAGATGAGTGAATATTATAATTTTATAGAGTGCTTAAAGTAGAAGTCATTGTACCCAAATAATTCTACCAGACTAATTATACTGCCTGATTACAGGACTTGAATCTTAGAATGTTTTCAGATTGGGGTTGAAATCCATTTAGCTCTAATAGTCTCTAGGTCAGTGATGGCAAACCTATGGCATGGATGCCAAAGATGGCACGCAGAGCACTCTCTGTGGGCATATAGGCCACCTTTGCCCACCTGCATACCTTCCCCTGCCCCCCAGTTTGTTATTAGAAAGGCAGAGGGACTCTGGTGGAGCTACTTCCTTCCCCTTCTATATCATGCCTGGGGTTAGGGGTGGTGGCGTACAGCACTCAGCCCTAAGAGGTGTGGTGGGGGTGTAGCCTGGCACTCTGTCTCTAAAAGGTTTGTCATCACTGCTCTAGGTGGTCCAATGCTTCTAACACAAGACCAGAAGTAGACTACTTGGGAATGCTGAGACAATGCAAAAATTTTAAAGGATACAAGCCTAGAGTACATACAAAAAGAGGCATCATTGTTCAGATTTGGGGTATGGGGGTAATCTATACCTACTGTACCCAGCTTTCATCAAACCATATTCAAAATATTGTGTTCTGTTTTGGGTGTGAAATACCCTTTTAGAAAGGGTATTATCAAGCTGGAATGAGTCCAAAGTTCACAATGAAGGAACTAAACTATGTCATGTAAAGTTATTTAGAAGGAATGAAAAAGGTGCTTACCCTAGGGGAAGAGAGACCTACAAGATATTGGATCAAAAAGTCGTCATGTGGAAGAGAAATCAGGCTTCTTCTGTAGAACTTCAGAGGGCCAAGATAGCTGGCTCAATGATTAGATAGATGACTCATTTTTGTTCATCAAGATAAAATTTCCCAAAATTCAAAATAGATTCAGAAATGACTTATCTAATGAGGTAGCAAGTTTTACATTATGAGTAGGGCTCAAGCAGAGTCTACAGCTTATAAATTATGTAAAGGACAATAATGTACATGGTGAGAAGTTGAACATTTAGTTTGTATTTAGCTCATTTGGAATCCTAAAGCTCATCCCTGCCCCAATTGAATTAATTCATTCTTGGAATCCTTGTCTAAAGAACAATGAAAATGAGAACAGAATGGCATCTATTCCATGATCAGCTAAAGAGTTTAAAGTTTTTTTGCCTGGAAAGGCAAAAATCAATAGACTGAATTCCCTTAATAAATTTTTGATTGATTAAAGTCTTTAAGATCCTATAATATTAAAATCAGAAGACTTCAGTTTTCCTTCCAGTCAAACAATATTGTCCTTTGATGCTATAGATGGCAGATAGGAAATTGGAGTCATTTGGGATACATTCCTAACTCTTTGAATTTGTTATCATGGAGGGCAACTTCAACATTTAGCTATGAAAATGCTTTGGTACCTTTAGCATGCAATGTTATTTTGAACAACTGGATTTAAAAATCTAGCACTCCAAAGATATATTTCCTTTTAAGTACTTTACCTTTTTTAGAATGTGCTTCTCAGCTCTTTGATCAGGTGGTATCTGTATTGCTTCCCATTTGGTTGAGAACAAAATTGTGCTTTTTTCTGTACCCCCCCCCTTTTTTTAACCCTTACCTTTTTTTCTTATAATCAATACTGTGTATTGGAGTTCCAGAGCAGAAGAAAGATGACAGCTAGGCAATGGGAGCCCCAAGTCACACAGCTAGGAAGTTCATAAGGTCAGATTTGGACCCAGGGCCTCCCATCTCTAGGCCTAGCTCTCAGACCATTGAGCCACCTAGCTGCCCCCTAAACTTTATCTTTTTTTTTTTTTAATTCTTACCATTTGACTTATAATCTATATCAATTCCAAGGCAGAAAAGTGGCAAGGGCTAGGGAATTGGGATTAAATGACTTTCCCAGGGTCTTGAACCCAGGTCCTCCTGACTCCAGACCTGGCAATCTGTCCCCTGAGCCACCTATGTTCCCCTCTCCTTTTTAATCCATTCTTTTCTATTTCCCCCCAAATTCTCTCTGTATTAAAATAACTATAAATAACAAAGCAAATTATCAAAGTAAGTTAACTTACGCTAAAGAATAAGTTATTAAAGAATGCAGACATATATTTAAAATATATACCTTTCTTACTGATCTACACTATTGTAGTATTGCTTTTCAACCAATCTTTTAATAGATTGAGATTGCTTTTACTTGATTCAAAACCTCCTCTGGGTATGTACCTTTTGTAGTCAAAAGCACATGCCTTGCTAATGAGATATAATTTAATAGACAAATGGCTTTTCCATTACTACAAACTCTTCCTCCTGACTTTTTTGCTTCTCTAGCTGCAGGTAGAAATAGAAAGAACAACTTGGCATTTCACCCTTTCAAATAGTTTTTTTTAGGAGACTAATTTCTTATATGGGGAAGGGCCAGGGTTGGAGGTACTTTTATTACTAGATAGTTTGATGTCCTGGCTTGGCACTAAGTTATTGGGAGAAGATATTTGAAGTTTAATTATAATGGTACTTGTTCTGAATGTAGGAAAGTATTTTATTTTTTAAATTATTTTTGTGTTTTTGAAGTAACAGGTATTTATTTTTTGTTAACCTGCTCCTCCCCTTGCCTCCCTCAATCTTGCCTAATAAATAAATCCCTCCATATAGTCTACATAATCTGGTTAGCCATGTGTTAAAAATGCATGTCTTTTTCTGCATCTTAAATTCATTACCTTCTGTCAGGCGGTTAGTGGTGTATTTCACCTTTATTTTTTTGGCTTGTGGTTTATCAAAATTTGATCAGAATTCTAAAGCTTAAAAGTAATTCCTCCTGTAAAAATCTGTTAAAGTTTATCCCTAGAGAAGCTCCATGACCTTTCTGTCTTTTCCTTTTTTAAACATGTTAATTTGTGCCAGTTTTCTTCTTCTTAGTCTAATTCATATGTCTTTTATAAACATTTCCTTTGAAAGGTCTTGTGGGTATTTAAGAGCTTACATTTAAAGGAAGGTTCCCAGTCCAGAACATATTCTAGTTTATACTATATACTATATATCGTATACTACTTTTTAAAACTCATTTCATTAGAGCTAATCAAGATCTTTTAAACAGTTATAAAAATAGTTTCACTACATTGCCTATGATAGAATAAAAGACCAGGGAAAATATTGCTCTGATGTAGCATGGCATTTTTGATGTTCTAATAATACTCCCAGGCATACTACTCATGGTATGAACATTAGAGGGTTATTTCGAAGATCAAATGACAATAATGTATGCATGTTTTGAAGCAGAGGCTATGTGAGAGTAAGAACTTATGATTTACTGCTGAATCTGACCTTACTTAAAAGGTTTGGCACCATAAGTAAAAGTTTGAAAAGTAAACTGATCTCTCCTAAGCACTTGCTTACTCAGTGGATGATTGTGGTCAGGTGAGCTCTAACAACTTTCAGTAGGTGCATTCATCTGACCATTATTAGGCTTATCTCAGCCACAGATAACTGAAAGAAGCACATCACCCACATGAACACATTTCCTATAAAAATGCAACTCTTTAAACCATTTGTATTTTGCTTAATCTCTACTTTCTACTAAAACTGTATCCATACAAGTTAGTACAAAGTTCAAAGCAATAGAACACCTAAGTTCAAAGTAAGTACTAGTCTGAAGCTTTTAAAATTTTCTCCATTAATAACATATTGATCAGACAGGAACTGGCAGTATATAGAGCTAAAAGGATCCTAGTCAAGAGTCTCATCTTGTAGATGTGGAAACTAAGGCCCAAAGAGTTGGGCCTTATTAGTTACTCGATAGTAATTAATTAGATAATAATTAATAAAGCTGGAATTTGAACGTAGGACTTCTGTTATTAGATCCAGTGCTCCTCCCATTATTTTATATTAAATTCACAATTAGTAGTAGTAGTCTCTTGGTAACCAAGGATGATGATTGTCTTTGTGTGTTTTTGTGCACAAAGACACTTGTGCATGAAGATTTAAGTGGAAAAGTCGATGCACAAAGACTGTCCCACTCTCTCGGCATTGGAAGCCTGGGTCTAATGGCACGAAAAGTTGTTACATCTGGAGACTTCCTCAGCTTCATTGGATGGCCGTGTTGTCTTTTGTGCTCCAACACGCCCTAAGCACTCCACAGTGCCTTGTTGTGTCGCCATCTCAGCCGTTGAAGCTTCTTATTGGTTTCTTCCGTCTGTTCAGCGAAGCAGTCTTCACATGCTGGGTGAGCAAAGCCCTAGTTCACCAGGGGTCGATGACAACCCGATGGCTACCCTCACAAGGTTTAGCCGGCTTGTCGAAGCAGCACCTGGTTGAAAATCATCACCTTTGGGGGGCAACTTGGTGGCTCAGTGGATTGAGAGCCAGCTCTATAAATGTGAGGGCCTAGGTTCAAGTTTAGCCTCAGACACTTCCTAGCTGTGTGACCTTGGGCAAGTCACTTAACCCCTATTGCCTAGCCATTACCATTCTTTTGCTTTGGAACCAATACACAGTAGTGATTCTAAGATAGAAGGTAAGGGTTTGGGAAAAAAAAGAAAGAAAATTATCACCTATTCTAGCCTGTTAACATTTGTTTAGGGAAGAGTTCTTTCCAGTAAATTAAAAGGACCTCTGTATAAACCATTTGATCACAACTGAGCAGTTATTTGACAAACCTAAAAGGAGTTTCTTTCCCCTGCCCCACTCCCTCACATACTGAGGATCAAATAAAATTAGATTTGTAGGTTTTCCAAAGGCATTATATTCTTACCTTACAAGAGAATTCTAATCCCAAACCACCAATCCATAGAGGATCTTGGAAATGTCTGGTTCCATTCTCATTGGCTTGAGACCTGGCACCTGGAACAGGTAATGGCAGTATGAGAAGAGTCATTTGTTTTGGACATAGAAGCAAGAGCTTAGTTATAACAGCCTTACCCCAAGTGCCTTAATGTAATCTCCTGAAGCAAATTTCAGCCACCTGATTCTAAGAAGCCATTGTTTTTTCATTTGATTCCTTTCTGGAAGAACAGAAGTATTAATTCAAAACTAAATTCCCCCACAAGCTCCATTCTGAACAGCTAGGGGCTCATGGTATTTTGTATCTCATGTTACAATTGAAAAAGAGTTTCAAGCAAATGGACCCTAGCAATTACTGGCTGCTTTATCTCCCAGAAAGTATTCCTTTTCCTTACTAAGCTCTCTCCTTTGAGGCTTCCTTGAAACCCTACTTCCATTATAAAAAGATTTTACTACTGAGTTGAAATGGAGAATTCATATTCATTTTACTCCAATCACTGACCTCACTAATCCCACTATTTTTATTTCACTCTTTCTGCTTTAATTTTCACTGCCTGCCCCCAAACCTTTTTTATAGTTTGCACAAATAATTATATTAAATATCTTAATTCATATAGCCCATGTTCAGTATTTGTGTAGCATGATATGTGAGTGTATACCCTTTCATAGCCTTTTCCCACTCATACTATTCTAAATTACTAGAGGACATTATTATAGCTCTGTAACCTGAAGATGGAGTTTCTGAAGAATCTAGAACTATCCATTTTGGTCAATTACTATTTTAAATGGAGATAGAACAGAGAGGATTATCCAAGAACTTAACAGTGGAAGTAGAAATGAATGGAAAAAATAGAGAGGAATATATGAACAGCCCATTTATAAACTACACTATCACTACAGAGAATGTAATTGCTCAGTGGCTTAATAGATCCTTAAGAATTACTATGTCCAAAAAAATCATTCCCCTCCAGCCAAACTGGCAATGAGCATCTCTGAGCTTCTTTAAAAAGCCTTTGCCCAGTCATATATTCTATCACCAGGCGGGTACTTGAAGTGTAACCTAAATTCTAATTGTTATGCCACTCTTAAAACTCACTTGGGGAAGTATCTCATTTGTGAAACAAAGTATAGATTGTAAATGAACTTTTTACCACCTAATATTATCTTTCTCAATGCATTTAACTTTGTATCCTTATGCAGTTATCTTTGTAGCAAAGTTGATGGGACTTTTATCTTTAAAATCTGTTTTCATTTCTAGGGGATGTGATCAGCCTTGGTGACAGACAGCTCACTGTTATGCACATGCCTGGTCACTCCAGGGGAAGCATTTGCTTACTCGACAAAGATCGGAAGATTCTATTCAGTGGAGATGTTGTTTATGATGGAGCAATGATTGACTGGCTTCCATACAGTCGGATAAACGATTATATTGTAACCTGTGAGCGTCTGATAGAATTGGTGGACAGCGGTGTGGTAGAGAAGGTGCTTCCTGGTCACTTCAACACTTTTGGAGCTGAAAGGCTTTATCGCTTGGCTTCCAACTATATTTCAAAAGCTGGGTTGTGCCACAAAGTTTCAACCTGTGCCATGAGATCTCTTGCAAGTTTAGCTCTGCGTGTAACCACCTCTAGGACCCCATCCTAGTTTGTGTGGATTGATTTATCATGTAGTTGATACTTTTAAAGCTAAGTAGTTTTGTTGTTGAAATAATTGACCATGATCATTTCAAGAAGTGCTTTCTCAATATTAAGCGGGAGGGAAGGGGGATGATTTGAGAAGGAAGAAGCCAAAAGAGGGAGATTTCTTAAGTTAATTCCCACCAAAATAGTAGTAATAATAAGCCTCTTAAAGCAGTGAATAGCTTGCCAAAGCTGTTGCCTTTTAAATGTTTGTGGGTTCTTTTGTTTTTGGTCACTCAAACTGTGGGATGGTTGCATGGGGAGGGCATTTTGCAGAAAAGGAAAGAAGAGTTATCCATACCCGCTTTGGGAAACTCATTTTATTTCTTATGTGTGTTAAAGTAAGTTTTGTTTGTGCCCCAACCTTGAAATTTTCAGTATTACATTTAAATTGAAAGATGAAACTTCAGTTTAAAATCCATTTGAACTCAATGTGAAACATATAATGTAGCTATTTATATGACATCTGAAACATTTTACTACTGTAGGGACTGGATTCATGTGTGCCATAATTTATTTATTCTTCGTGTAACTTATTAATGAAATAGTCACTGTCTATGGAGTGTTTATTTATTTTTAAAAATAGTAAAGTACATTTGGATTTGAGGCAAAGCTTTATAAAACAAATGCTTCAGTAAAAAGGCTGAAAAGATAATGTTACAATTGAGGTGTTTTGCAAATAGTGAAAATTTTAAGTGTGCATATTAACTGCAAATGCCTAGATTTCTTGAAAGGACACTGTCAGGTATATTTAAAAATATATGTGATTTGGAATATTTTCCTTCACTTCCTTTTGGTATAGAAGGAACAGTAAAAACAGGTCCCATAGCATTCTGTCTTTGGGCAACACTTCATTATGTCAAATCAATTTTGTATTATTTTAAAATAAGAGTCCCAGTTTGTATAATCTTGAAACAAAAAGGTATTTTACTTAGTCCTTTGGTCTAAATTACCAAAGGGGTTTACCAAATTAATCTAAACTTTAAATATTCATTTTTTCCTAATTCATGGAATCAGTTCCTATTTGATGGCTTTTAAATGAACTACCATGTTTGGATGAAATAAAAAGATCATGTTTACATAGTCTAAGCAAATGATAGACTAGTATTTATTGATGCATTTTAGTTTGTGTTTATAAATATATTTATGGTTATATAAATTCTTATTACTGCCTTACTAGACCTATCATTCCTGAATTCAAACTGGAATAGTTATATGAAACTTAGTTTTAGGAATGCTAGAGGAGAGTTTCAGAAAAAGTGTTAAAACTCTTTCCTTCCCCAGAAATTCTCTATATTCATTCATTTAAACAGAATTTAAGCATCTACCCAAAGCAACACTATGGGAGACACCTCAGGAAGTTGTGATGGGATTTAAGGATAGGGTTCCTACCCTCCCAGATCTTATGATTGAGCTAAAACAAGCACCCAATGTAGTGGCCTAACAAAGCAAAGTAAGGATTAACAAGGCAAATTTAGTACACATAAATACTGAGAAATAAGACCAAGGGAGTAATGTTTGTAGGGTAAGGTTAGGGAAATGATGAGTAATGAGCCAAATTTTGAAGGAAATAATGGTTGAGATTTGCAAATTATTTCTTTATATCAAATACCCCCATGATGATTAAATAGGTTTAATAGAAAAATTTTCAGTATTTGTGGTATTTTTGATTAATAGGGAAATAACAAGAGCCAACAGTTTTGCTTTGTGGAAGAACCTATGAAGATGTGGGCTTTTTTTCCTACTTTGTTTTTCTATGACCCTATGAGTAATTAAAAATAAGGAAATTAAGGGGTTCAAGGCTATATAAAACTCTTTATTGTGGCTTTTGTATTCTCACTAGCCTCCCACACAAAGCTATGATGCTCATAATCTGGAATCAAAGAAACCAAATACTTGTTTGAATCCATACAAAGAATGATTCTGTCTGTGCTATGTGATCTCTGCAAATCCGGTTCTTTGTGTAACTATATTGCCCTGATCTATATTGACCTTTCTTGTAATTAAGTTTGGAAATTAAAACTAATTTCAGTCTTAAAAAAATGTGTCATCAAAAAAATTTTAATATTAAAAAGTGGACATCATTGGATCTTTCTCAGTGATCACTTTTTAAGACAGTTGTTCTATTAGATTGGACTTTGAGGCTTTTATGTGAATATTAAGTGTCAATATTATATTGAGAATGATTATGATCATATCAGGGAAGCCAAGAGCAAAATTATTAAATAACATTAGAAAGAACCATTAATTTTATATTAGTGATAAAAATAAAAAGTAAACTTCAAACCCTTATGTCATGTAAGACCTATTAGCTACTAGGGTTTTTATATTATTTTTCCCTTGAAAAAGTAGAGGTTTTAAGTTTACATACTGTAATGGGAATGTCCAGAATTCATTAAGGAAGGGAATACTTAGATGGTAAAAGAATATGATTTCAAAACATTTAAATTGATGTGTTTTAAGCAATATTACTCAAAACTGTATTACTCTCCTGCTGTTGAAACTTGTAAAAAGTCTGGCTTATAATCAGCTCAGTGGAATAAACTTGACAAAGTATATTTTTATTCCCCATGATAAGGGGTGTGCCAAGAATTAAATAAATAAAAAAAACTAAAAGCATTTTCCTAATATATGTTAACTTTTAATATGTATATTTTCACCCTGACAGTGGCCCTTTAATACTGACATAATTTGTTACTTTAAAAAATGTTGAGTTGTAAGTTTAAAAAAAGGGAAACATTTAGAATCATTTTTACTCTTTAAATTGGTAGTGCTGTGTATTTAATAATCCAGTTCCCTTATTAACTTTTTTATGTAAAAAAAAAAGTTAAAGGAACTTTTATCTTTTTTCCATCAACTATAAACTATACATAATTGATGTTAAAGTTAAAATGTTAAGCATCTTTGTTCTTGGATGTAATCTGAATGTAATATTCTCAGACTGTCTGCTTGTAATTTTCAGATGAGTGTAATTTAAAATATATAATAAATATTTAAAGGGATATATTATTTCCTTGAAATTCAATGAGTGATTCTCTGCTTGATATTTTATTTTAAAACCCTTACTTTCTGTATTAGTAACAACTCTAAACAGAAGGGAAATGGTTAGGGAAACAGGGATAAGTGACTTGAACCCAGGTCCTCCCAACTCCAGACTTTGTTCTCTCTCCTCTGAGCTACTTAGGTGTTTGATATTGTTTCTAAAAAGGAACATCTACCTTATTTCTTTACATTAATTTTTGTTTGAATTGTAACTTGTTAAATACACAAGCAATAAAGTACCCTTAAAAATAATAAGAAAACAAAAACCTTAAAAAGGCATTTTAAAATAGCCTTCTTTTCCACTTACATGAAAAGTTTATTCTGAAATAACAGGGAATAATGACATTTTTATGAATAATCAGGTTATATGATAAAAATAAGCCTTTAAGTTTGATGATCATAGGACATTTTTTAAATAATCCCTACTTCTAAAATCTCTTCTTGGGTATTCCCCCAATTTACACTTGTAGGCTAGTTCCCCAGAAAGGCCCCTACTAACAAGTCACAGGAGTAACTGTGGGGTGCCTGCTCCTAACACTAGCTCCTGAACCTCCACTGCTATGCTTCCCATTAGCAAAGGATGTGCACCAACATTCCCAAGTAGTCCTCAATTGCCTTTTCCTTATACTTTTGAAAGGAGGTAGATATTCAGTGTTACTGAGATGTCTTGAGGCATAAAATCAAATCAGCAAAATCCAGGTGAGGCAAAAGCTATCTTCCCTTTGTCTTATTTTGCTATTGGATCTCATAGTAATTACTGTGTAAATCTAAAACCAAGGATCACTGACTGCCTAGCAGGCAACCCAACACATATTGGAACTCTTGACATGGTATACTAGTCTACTTCAATCCTCTTAGTCAAAATCTGGTTGTCCATGCACATCCAAATCTTCCCTGACTTCTTTTGTACCATTGCTATAAGTGATGTGTATAGACTGCTGAACTCTGTGATAATACTATTGGGTAGTTCCTTCAGATGGCTTCTGATATCTATCACAAGGGAATCTTGGACTTAGGTGAATTTTTCTAAGCTATATATCTTTACATCCCACTCTTGCTACAAGAACGTCACCTTTGTTATCCAATTAACTTTTCCTCTAACTGGGCCTTCTAGTCTTCAGGTACTGATGAGTCACAGAAATCAAATTTCTCTGCATCTATCTCTGAGTTTAATAAAACCTGATGTGCCTTGATGTGTTTACTGCCATTACCTGCTACTGTTTTCTTGTATGATTATGCATAAACTAAATGGATGTCCAAAATACTCAGTTACTGATTTCCAGCTTGTTGATCACAATATGTTGTTAGTTTCTTGAATAAACGAGTTCATTTCACTCAAAGCTAATATTCCAGAGGTGTTCTCTTAGTTTGGATATAAAGGCAAGGTATCTGATTCACTTTCCACTTCAATGGAATTAGAAAAAAATCTAATTATTAGACTTTAGTCTAACTGTGATGTAGACCAAGTATGGATAGTCCTTTCTCATTAAATACCTTAAGTTCTTTTAAAAATTAAGAATTTTTTCCATAGCGACATGATTCATGTCCTTTTCCTCTTTTCTTTCCCCCCCCCCCCCCCCCCGGCTCCTGAGCTGACAAGCAATTCCACTGGGTCATACAGGTATTATTGTTCAAAATATATTTCCATATTACTAATATTTGCAATAGAATGATCATTTAACATCAAAATTCCCAATCACATCCCCATTGAACCTTGTGATCAAGAAAATGTTTTTTTCTTCTGTTTCTACTCCCACAGTTCTTTCTTTGGATGTGGATAGCATTCTTTCTCATAAGTCCCTCTGGTAAATCCCTTAAGTTCTAACCCTTTCATAGGCTACAGTGGAATTTTCCTCATGTATCTCTTGTCAAAAGATCAGAGCACAATGGTCCTCTTGATTCACTGTCTATATGGCAGTGCATTTCACATTTTTAATCTTCACTGACACATTTATGTGAGGTCCTATAAGTTCAAGTGGATGGACTCACGTACAACTATTGTTGGGGGGCGGGGGCAAACTCATCTTCTGTCTTAGAATCATTATTGTGTATTGGTTCCAAGGTAGATGGGAGTGAGGACTAGGCAATGGGAGTTAAGTGACTTGCCCAGGGTCACACAGCTTGGGAAATGTCAGGCCAGATTTGAATCCAGGTGACTTGTTGAAATCATGCTTATTAGGTGACCTCAGTCTAAAGCCCCATCTAATGCTGGTTCCACCATTCAACCTTTGGAACATCAACTCTGTATTCTTAGGATCATGCATCACTCATGTCTATCCAATCTAAAACTGTTGCAGAATATCTCTAGTGTCCATTTATCAGATGTGGTTATGAGCTTTGCTTCTTTGACCACTAGGTTCTCCTAAGTGTTTCTGTGGTTCCACTTTTTGTTAGGCTTCTACAGGATCTTGACTTTGAGTCTGAGTCATCACAGTTGGTCTCTTGCCTGGTTTCTGTGGCCCACATGTAGGAAAATGTTCTGGATCTAGGCTGACTTGGGTTTTCCCAAGTTAGATCATTCTTTTCTAGTTGGCAAACCATTCTCAAACTGGATTACCATTTCAAGCAATTGATCAAAACCTGGTGCCTCTTATTTGTCCTAAAAACTAATTACCCATTGGGGGTAAGCCATACTTCCATGTACTTGCTCCAATATCATCCAGTCCTCATCTGCTTCAAATTTTATTCTCTTTTACTAATATCTATAGTTTACTCTTCACCTGAATTAACTAACTCAAGGGGCTATCCTTTTTTCTACTGAATGAATTTAACATATGTTTGCTGTAGCATATCATTACCACCAAATTGCCTCTTAAACTCTGTAAGCATCCTTGCCATGTGACTTCAGGATTTATATTTTTCATACTGTTTACAATTTCAATAGCTATATTTGCATTACTTCCTAGCCATTTAACTCCATTTTTCTATTCCAGATATATGCCAGTGTTGTGGTGCTTTGGTTATGTTTTTGAACCAGATATTTTGTGCTTTTTCCCCAGGGAAAGGACCACAGGTCCTTTCTTGAGAATAACCCTAACTTGGACCTTGAAATACCATCAACAACTGCCCTTGGACCTTGTTATTTTTTCCCCTGCTAGGTCAGTCCTGATAAGCCATCTCCAGACATTCATCCTCAATAAGAAGCCCATTTCCAACTACTTTTTGGAACTCCTCTCTTAACAGGAATTTAGAATGATCTACATTCTCAGGTATCTTGTAGAAAACAGACTAGATTTTTTATTTTTTAAAATTATTTTTAAAAATTTGTTACATTAAAATTCCCAGGTACCTCCTATTGTCCCTGTTCTCCTGTTCTAGAGTAAGTATCATTTAACAAAAAGACATATGTATATATGAAACCATGTCTTGCTATGTTTCTGTTACATCAGTTCTTTGGACGTGAGCATACATGTCATTCTTCAAACAGTATTTCTGTTGCTGTATATAATGTTCTCTTGGTTCTACTAATTTCACTTTCATGTAGATCTTCCCATGTTTTTTTAATCAACTTGCTCATTGTTTCTTATGGCCCAGTAGTATTCTATCACAATCATATGCCATAACTTGTTCAGCCATTCCCCAATTGATGAACATCCCTCTCATTATTTTGTGAGATACTTGCTCTTGATACTTTGGGGATTGTGCTATGTTTATACAGCACAACCTACAAATGTAAGTATGTGTTCATAAAGAACTCTCCAAAATTTCAACCTCATAAAATGTTCTTAGTGTCCCTTCCTTTTAAGTCATAAAACACACCTTTGACTAGGAATCCTCTATCTGGCTCTAAGTACATTAATGATCAGTGGTCTAGGAATACTACATCTGAATTATTCACACTACACTCCATATATTTAATAGATGTAGAAATAGAACAGATATTAGTACTTAAGGATTCAAATAGTAAGCGGTAAAAGGAATTGGTCTGACTTAAAAGGAAACTTGTGGAAACATGGTTCAATCACATTCTAAGAAGAAGAACAATAACAACAAAAATAGTGGATTCCTGCCAGTCCCAGGATGGACAGCTAATTGGATAGAGTGCTGGGTTTGGAATCAGCAAGACTTACCTTCTTGAGTTCAAATCCTGGCCTCATACACTTACTAGCTGTATGATTATAGGCAAGTCACCTGTTTGCCTCAGTTTCCTCATCTATAAAATGAGCTGGAGAAGATGGTTGGCAAGTTGCTCCAGTATCTTTGCCAAGAAAACCACAAATGGGGTCACAAAAAGTTGGACATAACCAAAAAACTACTGAATAACAAGCCAAACCAGGACATCAAAGAATGAGTGCTCTGAATGAAGAATCTCTCCAGCGGTTGCCTGCATATATATAAAGGAAACCTAAATATATCCCAGATAAGTTCCCATAGTGTAACACCTCCTCTTCACCTATGTCCTAAACTTACATTTGCAGGTTGAGTACCCAAAGGCTGTTGACTTCTTCATTGATTTCTAGGAGTAAGCCAGTGGCCTCCTGAGATCCTACTTGTAGACTTCTTCGTAACAGATGGCTTAATTAGCTTTAAGCAAAGGCATTTACTAAAACAAGGTAGTATGAACAATTGGCACAAATATTCTCTCCATAAACCCTGGATGTACATACACAAATTTCACATCCATAAGAAAAATAGGTTCAAACCTTATGATGGTAATAATTTAACATATGTCAATATATATAGCAAAACGTAACTCAGAATTCTTGACTTTTCAGGATCTAGATGTCCTTTCTTCAGAAAATTCCAATGCAATTCACAATGTGGAATGGTGTCAGTACTGAATAGATTTTTTTTTCCCACTGCTAGGCTGGGCAATTCCCTAGCTTGTCCCCCAGTAGTCACATCTAGCTTTGGGCTCAGTTACATTCACCGGCAAGGGTACTTCAGAAAGAACTGAGACTCTTAGCCTAGAATAGAGAGAAACCTCTTCAATTCTACTCCCTCAGGTCTTAGTTTTAAGGCTTGCCATATCCCAGGGAACAGATGAGAGACCAGATGTATTTCATATTCTTTTTTAAAAAATAAGTTCTTGTTTAGATCTTTTGTTTTTTCATGCACTGTATTTCTCCTTGTATCCTTCTTCTCCTTCCCAGAAAGCTATTCCATATATCAAAGAATTATTTTTACAGAAGAAAAAGAGAAAGAAAAAATTGAACATTCCTGTTTGATACATTTTTTAAAATCTGAAAATATATACAACATTCCACACTTATAGACTTCTCATCTCTAAAAAAAGAGTATTAAGGAAGTCTCTTCACATCTCTTTTTCTGACCATGTGTGATTTTTTTTTGTAATTTTGCAACATTCCATCTTCAATTATTTCATATATGTTGGTTTGTATTTATTTTATTTTACAAAACCTCTTGTAAGTCTTTCCATGCTTCTCTGAATTCATTATATCCACTGTTTCTTCCCATAGAATAGGAAATCATGCTACCATTTTGACTGAATTCACTACAAATTTCTTGTTCCTCAACTTGTTCCTCATGCTGCTATGCATTCCTACTCTACTTTCCATACCAATTCACTATTCCACTCTCTACAGCGTGGGTCCCCAAAATATGGCCCGTGGGCCACATGCGGCCCCCTGAAGCCATTTATCCAGCCCCACCGCACTTCTGGAAGGGGCACCTCTTTCATTGGTGGTCAGTGAAGGAAGCACTGTATGTGGCAGCGCCACAAAGCGCCGCACCACTCACGTATAGTACTACTTCCAATGACATAATCCTTTGTGTGGCACCTTGTTCTGAGAGTATCTAAAGTGCCACACAAAGGACTATGTGGCTGTACAATGGAAGACATCAGCATGGTGAGCTGCGATCTGGGGAAGGGGATTCTGCACTGCTGCCTGG
Source organism: Monodelphis domestica (assembly GCF_027887165.1). Lineage (NCBI taxonomy): Eukaryota > Metazoa > Chordata > Mammalia > Didelphimorphia > Didelphidae > Monodelphis > Monodelphis domestica. The sequence goes on along the minus strand of NC_077229.1, from coordinate 469,458,006 downwards.
TATAGTGGTGGCCATGCTGGGCCTGTCAAGGTGTGACAGACCCATCACAGCCAGCGCTACAGCCTCTGCTATCCCAGACAGCGGTATACAGATTTGTTTATAGTTTGTTTTTTTTAATAGTCTGGCCCTCCAATGGTCTGAGGGACAGTAAACTGACCCCCTGTGTAAAAAGTTTAGGGGCCCCTGCTCTACAGTGACTTCCAAATTTTTATGTCCCTTCTCAAACCTCCCATGCTTCCTTTCCTCCATCTCAGTTGAGAACTTTGCCTCATATTTTACAGAAAAAACTTGAGGCTATTTGTTGTGAATCCCTGTTTCTCCTCTCTTGCTCATCTCCTGTCACTCCAATTCCTTCTGCCACTTTCTCCAACTTCATCCCTATCTTATATAATGAAGTGGCCTTATTCTTAGTAAAGTTATCCCCTCTACTTGTTCAAGTGATTTCATTCGAACCCTTCTCTTCCAAGGCCTCCTCAGATATCCATACTATTTCATTTATTTTCAATCTCTCTATCTACTGGCTCATTTCATACTACTTAAAAACATGCCCATATCTACATTTACCTTCTCCTGAAAAAAAACTTCACTTGATCCTTCCATCCCTTCTAACTCTTCTGTGCATAGTAGTTAAATTCTTTGAAAAGGCTCATTTACAAGAGATGCCTCCATTTAACTCTCTATTTAACCCCTTACTTCTGACCTTATCATTCTAAAATTGCCCAAAGTTAATAATGATCACTTAGTTGCCAAATCCAATGACTTTTCTTCAATCCTCATTCTCCCTGACCTTTCTGAAGCCTTTGACACTGTTGATCACTCTACTTTCTTCTCTCTAGGTTTCTGGGATATCACTCTCTCTTGGTTCTTCCCCTACCTATGTGACTGCTCCTTCTGTCTCCTTTGCTAGATCTTCTTACATACCACTCCACCTAATCATATTTATCCCTCTGGGTTCTGTCCTAGACCTTCTTCTTTTGTCCCTCTATACTTCTTCACTTAGCTTCCATGAATTTAGCTACCATCTTTGTACTGACAATTCTCAAGGCTACCTATCCTATCTCAAAATCTTCTTGACTTCCAATCTCATACCTCCAACTATCCTTCTGATATTTCAATTTGGAAATTCAGTAGACATCAATATATCCAAAATTGAACTCATTATTTCTGTTTCTCAAATCCTTTTTAACTACTACCACTTTCCCTACCAAGTTAGCAGCAACAACATTCTCCCACTTCTTCTAGTCCTCAATCTAGGAGTCATCCAATCTGTCAAGATCTGTTGATTTCACTTTTGCATCATCTTAAATACACTCTCTTTTCTCCTCTGACCCTGCTACCACTCTAGTGCAGACCCTCACTACCTCATGCCTGGATTGTTACACATTGGGTCTATTTGCTAAAAGTCTTTCCTCACTCCATCTATCCTCTATTTAGACACTAAAGCAATTTTCCTGAAGTACAAGTCTTCTCATGTCACATACCCCTCCCCAACCTCCTCCACTCAACATACTCCACTGATTCCTTATTGCCTTCAAGATAATTTTCTATAATAACAGACAACTACAAAATAAAGATATAATGATACTTTGATTACCAGTTTCTTTGGGAATGAAATTCTTTGATATTGTTGCCAAGGTTAAAAAAATCTTAATAAATAAAGTAAAACATTGCTACATACACTCGTTGGAATATATTCTACTAAATCTAAGGACCATATAAAAAAATCCCACAGTTAAGGGAATTTAAATCAGTTCAGAGACAGTCATATCAGTAAATCATTAGTATCTGATGTGTGTATATAGGATGGCCTCTCTTTCAAAAGCTGTGGTATCTCTGCATCAGGTGCTCAAGTCTGCAAAGCCCTGCACTGTTCCCCCACCTTCCTCCATCATGTGCAGAAGGATTGGCTCCCATAGTAACATTCCTAAAACCATATATTGATTGGATTCCAATTTAGTCTAGGAGATAAAACATTGATTACATATTAAAATTTGAAATTGATTTGTGAATTATCATAGTCACCACCTTCTTATTATATTCATTCTGTTTTCTCAGGCTACTTCCGATAGGAGTCAGATTCAGATCCTTAGCTTATTAGGACCATGTAGTCTTTAATAACATAGAATTAAATGCAAATGAAACAAACCCTTCCGACTAAGCTTAAACCTCCCTCATCTTCACTTCCAGATCTTTGGTGCAGATGGAAAAATCATTAGTCCATGCCCCTCCCCCCCATGGCTCATCAAAAGGGAATGACAGGAAGAGCATTCACTTAATGAATTTAAAAGTGTAGACAGTGTTTCCCCCAGAATACTTGCTGCAAACAAAGACTCCTGGATCTCAATTAATTCTAGTCCATGATACTGGTTGGTCCTGAGTAGTACTGTATCTTAGTTGAGCGTGCTACTATTTGTTAGTACTGCCATAAAATTGGTGCTGCTGGCTTCTGCACCTATCAGAAAGAAGAAGAAAAAAGAAAAGAAAAGTGATTTCCATGGAGAAAGGGTAATTTCTTTCCTGTGTTAGGACCTCAGAAATTATTCTGCCAAGCTTTCTGTGAATTATTTTTTCTTGTCTAAAGGAAAATAATAATTCAAAATGATAAAAGGGCAATGCAAATCCCTCCCTGGGAACACATGTATTTTCACTGGAGCCTCTTAAGAATGCTGTGAAGATACTATCACTATCTTCATTTTGCAGAAGAAGAAACTTAAGATTCAGTGAAGTTAAATGACTCGCCCAATTTCACATATCTAGATAGTGTCAGGGACAAGATTTTAAATCTAGGTCTTTTTTACATTCCAAGTCATTATTACACTATGATCACTTTCCTAAGGTGGTTTTATCAGTTATTTATGTTGGCTGTTTGGTTACAAAGTATAAAGGAGTTTCTTTTATTATCTTAACCTATAATCTTTAAATGTTACATGAAAGAATTTGCCTTCCATTAAAGAACCCAGACATCCACAAGGAGGGGAGATATTGGAGGGAACAGGAAAATGAGAGAGAATGTTCCTACTACTACTGACATGGGCATTGTACCTCCAGAAACCTAGGCGAACTATTATCAGGGAAACTCCCTCACTCCCTTATATCCTTGTGACTCTGAACCTAGAAACACCCAATGGCCCCCCTAGAGTCCTGAGATGTTTATCCTCTTTGATTGTCCTCTGATTGTCCATGACATAGCATCTGTTGTAAAGAGTATAAAATCCCCAGAACTGATGTCCCGATGGCGTCTGGAGGACAGCTTTTCCATCCATGCTGTCTTCACTGGCGGGGGGAGGGGGGGGGGAGAAGGGACAGCACAGCTTTTCCATCCATGCTGTCCTCCCAGGAACTGCTCCCCATCTTGCTATTTCCACCTTGCTATCCTCCTGTCCATTCTCAACCTTACTCCTTAAATTAATAAATTTCTCTTTTTGTTTTTAAGCTGTTTTGGAGTCTTGCATTCTTGCAAAAAGTATCCTTCCCAAACCCCAGGGGTACTCATCTAAATCCCATACCACTATTACTGTTCTTGGTAGGAATTATGAGTATTTATATTTTTAAAAAATTGAACCTAACCACCAAAAAAGAAAAAAAAATATGTATTTCCAAATACACAGCAGATCACAAAAAGAGGATTGTTTATGAAATGGAGTCACATCATTTTGTAAAGAAGAATTTACTAGACTGCTCACATTACTTTTAAAACTGTTCTGCTAACCAGTGCTTCCTTCTCCACTTCTTTTTGTTCTGTGCATTTAAAAAACTGTTACAATGTCTCTTTTTTATTGTATCACCATTTCTTCCCCTATTTTCTCCCATGTTTCTCAACTACTTCCACCAATAAAAAAAACAAAAAGGGAAGAAAAAAGACACCATTGTAACAAATAAGTATTGTTAAGCAAAATGAATCTACACAATGACCATGTTTAAAAAAAAAGTATCTTTCTGTACTAGGGGCCTGTCATCTCTCTCTCAGGAAAATGAAGATGCTTTATCATAGGTTCTAATCATTGTACTGATGAGAATTCTCAAATCTTTCAAAGTTGTTTTTCTCTAAACTATTGCTGATCTTTTATACATTGTTCTGAATCTACTCACTTCATTTTGTATCAGTTCATACAACCCATGTTGGGTATTTTTTAAAAATCTCTTTTCTGGTCATTTCTTGCAGTATTATGACATTCCATTATATTCACATACTGTAATTTGTATAGTCATTTCCCATTTGTCAAAGAGGTAATCTAAGCCACTCTTCAGATTTTAGTTGTTTGGTTTTTCTTTGGTTTCTTTTTTCCCATTTAACCATCCCTTCAAGACCAGGAAATTTATTTTGCTTGTGTCTATTCCCTCCTCAGGATTGTGCTCCCAGATCCTTAACACCCTCCACTCTATTCATGCTTTGTCTCCCTGTTGAATTGATGTATTTTTATGCCATCCAGTTTACATAAATGCAATCCTCCTTATCCTTTTCAGATAAGAGTAAGGTTCACCTGATGCCTACTTCCTCCCCATTTCTTCCATATTTTTATACTCTTCTTCTCAATTAGCCCAATTATAAGGAATGCCTCACTTCTTCACCAGTGTGTATTCTTTTTTATCCTCACTTCTCTACCTCTTCTCTAGCCTTTTGAATGCATTCAATCTACCTCCAAGTCCTTTGTTTTTCTTATTTTATGCTCTCAATGCCCTTTAAAGACATCAAGGCTCTGAAAGTAATAATTTATTTCCCTCTTATCTCCAATTACTCAAATGAATGTACTCTCTAGATTACTATTCACTCTTGGGTTTTGTTTTTGTGTCTGTATATGTGCATTCAGAATTCCTATTTGGGTCTGCTTTTTTCATCAGATACATTAGAAAGGTTACTTTTTCCCTGTAGAATTTTACTTATTTTTGCAAGCTAAGTTATTTTTGCTAAATCTATATCTTTTGCCTTCAGAAATATTGTATTCTAAGATTCTCATTTTTAGAAAAAAACTGTTAGGTCTTTTGTGATCCTTGTGGCCTTGTGATTCCTTGGTATTTGAACTACTTCTTTGTGATTGTTTGCAATATGTATATGTGTGTGTGTGTGTGTGTGTGTGTGTGTGTGTGTGTGTGTGTGTGTGTGTAACATAACTGGATTTTTGCTATGAGATTACTGAGACTTTTCTTTTGGGGAGTTCTTTCAGGAGGTGAATAATGATTAATTCTATCTTCACTTGCTCTCTGGTTCTGAGATTTCTGGGAAGTTTTCACTTATGATTTCTTAAAATATAATTTTCTAAGCTTTTTATTTTTATCATAGTTTTTATGCAGTCCAATAATGCTTGAATTCTGTTTTCTACATCAAATGTTTTATATCAAATATCTCACATTTTCTTCTATTTTTCAATCTTTTCATTTCTTCCTAATATTTATTACTATCTGATAAGGTCATTGATTTCTATTTGGTCTATTCTAGTATTCAGGGAGTCCATTTCTTGGATTATGTTTATCACTTTATCCTAGACTACTTATTCCTCTGCTTCTCTCCTTCAGAAGTTTTAATTTCCTTTTAAAATTTCTTCCAAGTATTCATGTAGTTCATATTGTGTCTCTGTTTGTAGTTATCATGGAATTACTCTTTCATTTTTAGGGATATCTGTTTTTGCAATAATTTTTAGTACTGGTGTTTTGATTTATTTATACCTACAATTTTCATTCTGAATTAAGGCTTTGTGCTAGTGTCACATTCTTCCCTCCATTGTGCTTTTAGGTAAGTTAGTCAGACTAGTTGATGTTTTCTGGGGCCTCAGATATGGATTTACAACCCTCCCTTCAGCCCCACCCCTGGATCTTTCTCAGAGGATCTCTCTGCTTTTACTTCCTCTGGACACAGAGCCTTGGAGACTATATGTGTTTTTGAATTGAAGGCTTGCTTATCTGAAGGCTGGCACTGGCTTCTTTGTTGATATACTTTTCTATTGCTTTTGTGCTGCTGGCTGACTTTCCATACAGTTCTGGGATAGAAGAAGTCACGGGTGTTTCTTTTTGGATTTTAAAAATCATTATTTTGTCCATTGCAAAATTGAGGTTTTTGCTAAAATAGACATGAGGGAAATGGGCAACCTGCTTCCACAGGCAGCCATCTTGATCAGAAGTTCATGATTATGTATTTTTAACATGTATTTCAAATGGGTAGTAAGAATATAAATAAGGGAAGATGAGAAAATTCCATCCTTTCTTTTGTAATTACCTCTGTGAACTGAACACAATTTCTCCTACCTTAAATTTTCTTAAAGTAATTTGACTCTCTCCTTTTATACTTATCTTGTATCATATTTATTTATATCTGGGTATTCTGCAGCATCTTCCCTCTTTCCCTATTAGAATGAACCTATGGCATGTGTACCAAAGATGGCACACAGAGCACTCTTTATGGGTACATGGCTGTCCTCTCCTCACCCAGAGTTCCTTACTAGAAAGACAGAGGGTCTGGGGCAGAGCTGCTCCCAGGAGCCCAATGGGAGCACATAAGAGGTAAGGTGGGTGGCTCACAGCTGGCAGAGCTCCAGGGGAGAGGAGCACTTGGGGCACTCCCCTCCCCCTCTCTACACTCACTGGGGACATACCTTACTTCATTCAACCCTCCACCCAGAAGCCCAATGGAAGCACTTTCTCCCTCCCCTGTGTGGGGTAAAGAGGGGAGGGGCATGGCACTTAGTCTGGGGGTTGGGTAGGGGCAGGTTCTGGCCCTCTGTATTTAAAAGGTTTGCCATCACTTGTTTAGTACAATGCCTTCTCTCCAGCTGGTATTTAATAATTATTTGTTGAATTGAATTGAGTAAAAAAGACTGACAAACTTAGTAGTTGTAGCTGGTAACTTGTTCCTGGATGAAACTATCAGAGAGAGAGGAATTGGTTTTTCTTGTCCCTGAATTTTTCCATAGAAGAACATTACATGAGGCCTATAGAGACTTTGGCCTTATTCTTTATCTGAACATCAGAACAAGGTTGAATTCCTCTACTTCCAGTTTCTCAAGATTTCTAAAATAATATTTTCTTTTTTTCCAGATTATTTGACTTTGACGTTTAATTTGCCTTTATTAAAATACATGTTGTTTATTCCAATATCATTTCTACCTCTGATAATGAAGTTTCTGAGAAGTGTATCTTTGAAATACATTCTTTTTTTAACTGACAAATGTTATTGCCCTATAAGCTGCGACTGAATAAAGACTGGCTTTTCCCAACTAAAACTACTCTTTTACATAGACAGTGTACAGAAGTTCAGAAGTGAAATAAATGTGGAGAGAGTAGAATTATTTTGGTCAAAATATCTAAAGAATCTTGGGATAAAAATTCAAAGATATAAGGTTGTATCCTATTGATTGAATTATAGGAACAAATTGCATTTGCCGATTTAATTAAGAACAAAGGTAGACTTCCTTCCAGGTAATTAATCACGACACTCAAGATCTGATCATTTTCTCAGAACAAGAAATAAAAATAACTTCTTCTTTCAGATAAAATGTCAATGCTATTCACCTGCCACCTAAGCCGTATAGTTTTTAATTGATAAATATTTCTGATCTTCTTGAGTCTGTTTGCCCCACCTGTAAGATTTAAATTAATATCCAATAACTCCAAGTATTATATTTTATAAAGTTTATTAATAATCACTTGAAGTAGAAAGAAAATAAGCTAAAAGAAATAGAAGTTCAAACCTAATTATCTAACAAAAAGTAAACCCATGTGTGTAGATTCTCCTGCCTGGCATAAAGCCCACTTTCTTATCTGTATAAAAGGAGTAAACATAGTTTCTCTCCTCAGGATTGTTGTAAGGATCAAATGAAATCATAACTTAAAAAGATGTAACACAACGCATGGCATATAATAAGCAATATGTAAATGTTAGCTATTATTATTATTGTTGTCTTTGGAAACATGAAGAAAATAATTCTTCCAGTTTTGTTTGCTCTAGAGGGGGAACCTTGGAATGTCCTTTCATTTATCTGTAACTTCCTTTGGATTCTGGTTTTACTTACAATGAAAATATCAATATAGGGAAAAGAGAAGAAGAAGAAAAGAAAAGAAGAAGTGGAGCTACACAAAACTTATATCCTCCCTACATTAGCATATAACCTGAGAAGGAACATGGGAAGCTGGGATTTAGAGTCCTGGGGAGCAAATCCTAATTACCCCTCTCCTCCAACATCACTATTCCCTTTGGATTCTCAATTTAATTCTTTCCTCTCATTCAATCCAATAAGTATTTATTGAGTCTCAACTATTGTATGGGTGAAATGGAAAATATGAAAAAAGTATGTTGTTTCCTCTTTGCTTTCAAGGAGATTTTAATCATGTGATTCAGAAAAGGAAGGGATCCAAGTGATTATTTAATCAACTGTATCAGTTTATAGATGAAGGAACTGAAGCCTAGACTAATTAAACTAATTATCCAAGGTCACACGTATAGTAAGTAGCAGAAACAGGATTCAACCCCAGGTCCTTTTGATTCCAAACTATGTGTATTCTTTCTAGGATACCATGGATTTTCCAGAGCCCTTGACAGGCTATATTAGGGAAAACAACATTCATACAAGGAAACAGTAAGAATAAAAATAATAATAAATTTATATTATACAATAAAATTCTAATCTGAATAAAAATCAAGTGGACAAAATGTATACTTTGATGGATCTGTGAAATTCTTCAATGAAGGTACTCCTTCCAGAGAACACAATCCAACTGTCCTTTCTCACCTTATGAAATTCTCATCAAAGTTCTCTCATAAATCTCCTTGTGTGTTCACTAGTGTCCTCTAGATTCCTTGACATTATTTCCAGTGAAGCATGGGGGAAAGACTCCTTTCAAGTTGTAGTTCTGTCCTTGATAAAAATTACAAATAATTTTTCATGAGAAAGATGTTGTGACCTATTTGTGTTCATCATGTGTTTCTCTATTACGCTTGGGTGAACTGTAATTTAAAAAAATTGTATATTTATTCTTAAATTAACAAACATAAAATAAAATGGGTATTTCCATGTATTGGTAAGAAGGAAAAAGAGGAATGTACATGCAGCTGCAAATCTCTATTATATATAGTTTGCTTTTCTTTTTAAGTGTATGATAAATTAAACCTCTAGCTTTCAAAGCTGCTGTGCCCTATTTATGCTTTTTTCAGTAATTCTTTCTATTAAATGGCTCAATGACCCTCCTTTTCTTTTCTTTGATTCCTTTTTGGCTATCTTATTCTCATCCTTCCTCACCATGTCACCTCCAAGCCCTATCTTTATATTTAGATACCCCCCCCCCCCCACATAAAGGTACATGTATATTACGTAAATGTAAATAGATATGCACAAAAATATTACTTTAAAAATTCAATCTATCATGATAGTGTAGTATAGTGAGAGTAAAGAGCTTACCTGAAAGTCAGTATGATCTGAATTAAAAAAACATCTCTGGCACATCCTGGACCCTGTGACCTTAGGCAAATGACATACACTCTCAACATTTGAGATAACTTTCTAAGACTTTAAGTTGAAGTGAAGTTGTTGCCTCATCAATAGAAGGAGTTTCCTTACAAACATTTCCATACACAAATGAAATAATTTGTCTAGTTTCTATCCCATTTTTTTTTACAACGAACAAATAAGAAGCACAGTGTCTCTGCACAAGATTTCTGTAAACTTCATTGGTGCTTGCTATTTTATAAAATTACAGTCTTATAATTATCTCTATTTCACAAATTCTTACTATCTTCCTCTACAAGATTTTTCAAATAAGTTAATATTGTAAACTGTGATTGGCCTGGGCTGCCAAATCATGATGCAACTTGACAAGAAAGATCAAATATTTGCTGACCAAGGAAGTTTCTTTGTATTTTTAAAAAATTAATGTATATATTTTTTAAAAATCATCTTCATTACCCAATGTACCCTTACTCCTCTCAGTTATTAGTTATAATATATAATATAATATTTAATTTAATAGTAATAATTATAATAGCAAAAACTAGAAAAAATTTCATCATCTAATCAATATATTGAAAAATTCTGCCATTATATTCAGTGTTATATATTAAGGCACTTTAAAAGTTCTTTTACCCTCCATGCTGAATTAATTGTGTTTTTTTTTAAGTCAATCAGACTTTAGTAGAAAACGTGGCTTGTGTTTATATCCATTACCCACTTTTCTGTCTCCATCACTGCTTAAATGGATATATTTTAAATGAATTATATAGTTTTAAATATTTGCTTTGACTTAGATCATATCTGTTCATTTTTATCCCTTTTGGGGTAGATATTGATTTTGATCTAACAAGTAAGGTTTGAATGGTTCCTGTGCTATTAACACATTATTTCTCATCAAAATATACTCAGTTTTAAAAAGATAAAGTCATTTTCATTTTTACTATTGTGAACCTTAAAAAATTCTCAGACCCTACTTCATAAGGTTGGGTTAAGATCATTCCCCATTGGGACTATTCCCCATTTGGGCAGTGAAGGTACTTAGATCAGGAATGTGAGACCTCCACTCCACCCCTACTTAAGTCTGCCCTAGGAGAAGATAAAGTTGTAAACTCTTTGCTGAACAATGAAAAGTACTTAAACTCATACTTATAGTAAGACAAAAAGTTCTTTAAGCCATGCCTATTTTAGGACTAATACAAAAGGGTGCTAAGTATCTATAAAGGTCAGGCAACTTGTGAAATTACAAGGAGCAAAGAGGTGAAAACTTAGTCAGAGATTCTAGTCTACTCAGGTGTGAATTACTCAAAAGATTAGTCTACTCAGGTGTGAACTAAGAATGGTCTGTCCTTTGAAAAACGTCTACTGTGATTGGTAGATGTAAGAACTTAGGGGAGGTGACATAGGAGAAAATTCCCTTTAAAAGGAGACAAAAAGCTCTCTCTTGGTTGAGTCAGCTGGGAAAGGCTGAATTGAAGGAGGCAGCTGGCTAAGGCTGCCTTGAAGGGTCTCTCTCGGGACTCTCTCATTCAGAGGACATTCGGATTCATTCAGATTCAGGCATTGAGCTGGTGGAGTCAGCTGAGATGAAGCTGGCCTGGTGTTACTAGAATCCTTGCTTGAACAGATCTTGTGGTGAGTGATTAAGGACTGACTGATCTTTCTTTTAGGGCTTAGGCCTGAGTTGGCCAGGGCTGCCCTGGACCGGCCTATCCTTTTCTCATTATTTCCTTTTTCTCTCTTTCTTTAATTCCTCATTGTATTAATTAATTAAAATTCTCTATAAAACCCAGTTGACTTGTGTATATTCATAATTGGGAATATTTCCCTGGCAACCACCTTATATTTGATTTGAAACAAGACACTGTAGTGAAAACATATTTTCTGCGGTCACAATTTATTCATCCACTCTTTTATCTACTACAATTTATATCTTCCACTATTTTAATCATTACAGTTTATGACCTCAACTATTTTAATTATTACACTATCCATAATATCATTGATTTAGAACTTAAAATACTTTAGATGTCTTCTAATCCAGTCCCACCATTTTCAGATAAAGAAACTGATATCCTGATATTTACCAAGGTCGCACCAGGAGTAATTTGAACCTAGGTATTCTACCTCCAAATCTAATACTTTTCCCATAGCATTATGCTTTTTTGCTTTTTTGGTGTTTGCCTTAGCCAACACTTTTCTATTCTCTTTTTCAATAAAGTTTTCATAAGAATACAAAGCATTCTCCAATTGATACATGGTCAGAGGATATAAACAGACAATTCTCAGATGAAGAAATTAAAACTCTCTATAGTCATATGAGTAAGCACTCCAAATCACTATTGATTAGAGAAACTCAAACTGAAAGAACATCTGGGATACCACCTCACACCTATCAAAGTGGCTAATAAGACCAAAAAGGAAAAGAATAAATGTTGGAGGGGATGTGGGAAAATTGGGACACTACTACACTGCTAGTGGAACTATAAACTGATATAGTCATTCTGGAGAGCAATGTGCAACCCTGCCCAAAGGGCCATAAAACTGCATACCCTTTGACTGTGACAGAGGCTGGCACTAAAGAAAAGGTGTCAGGCTGAAGAGTGTGTGAAATTGATCACCTCCACAGGGAAGGGGCCCCAAGGGATTGGAATCTTGAGGAGGAGAAGACTCTGGCTGGTAGAGGAGTTGGTGGCTCCTGATCTTGAGGAGCCAAAGGCAGAAAGTGGGAAAAGACTTATTCCTGAGCCTTACCCACTTTTCCTGCTGGTGACTAGAAATCTTTCCCCCCAACACTTCCCAATTGAAGGGATTTTCTGAAGAGAAACCTGAGCAGACTTTACCTCAGCTCCTGTTGCCCAGGGGTGAGCCAACCTGACTTTCTCTCAGGGGGCTCAGGCTGCCAAGGCCTGAGTTCCCCCAAAACTTGAGGAGGGAGGGGAAAGGGTTTAGATAGAGACAGGGACTCCCTTTCCCCACTTTCCTTTTCCCATTCTTCCCTGCCTATTATTCCTTTTGTATTACCTGATTGAGTTGACATTAAAAGTTATCTGTTCCCCAAGCTGAGTGTGAGTGAACAGATCAAGGGGAGACCCTTTGGTCTTGAGTAGTGGCGGAGGGGGGGGGCAAGAGGGACAAGAACAAATTGGAGAGAGCAGCTTTAGCTAAGGAGGGAAGGCAGAAGGGAGAAAATCTTCAAACCCCCTCTCCTCTCTCTGAGCCAACCTTAAACATCACTTGTCTCCACTGAACCCTGCTTTGAGAAAGAAGGTTCTTCTCTCTTTCCCCCTCTCTATACTGAAAATCTGAACCCCTCCATTACAAATTAACCTCCCTTTTATATACAATAATTAAACTATGCATACCCTTTGACCCAATAATATCACTACTTTGTCTGTATCCCAAAGAAATCAGAGATAAAGGAAAAGGTTCCTCTTCTACAAAAATATTTTTAGCAGTTCTTTTTGTAGTGACAAAAAAAATGGAAATGGAGGCATTGAACAGCAATTGGGGAATGGCTGAACAAGCTGTAGTATATGGTTGTAATGGGAAACTACTGTTCCACAAGAAATGATGAACAGAATGAGTTCAGAAAAACCTGAAAAGACTTGTATGAACTGTTACAAAGTGAAGCAAGCAGAACCAGGAGAACAGTGTATAATTCATAGAAGTGAATGAATAAATTATTATGAGCAAAACAAAGTTCCAAGATAACCTCAAGGGACCTATGATTAAAAAAAAAAGTCACTATTCACAGCCAAAGAATGAACTCTTAGTATATGATTGTAGATCAATGCATGCCATCTTTTTTTTGTATGTATGATATGTGTCTTCAGTCATAATGTAGAGAATATGGAAATATATATTGCATCAAAGCACTGGTATAATATATGTCAGACTTTTTATTACCTTGGGGAGTAGGTGAGGGAGGGAGAGAACTAGAATTACAAAATGTCAGAAAACAATTGTCAAAAATTGTTTCTATATGTAATTGAAAAAAATCAATAAAAATATAAATTAAAAATTACAAAGAAAGTATTTCTAATATATAAGCCTGATGGTTCTGTGCATTTTGTAAGACTTTTACTTCTTTCATTTCTTACTACTTAACCAATATATTGGTTTCTAACAATTCCTTTTTTATTTTACTGATTATTAAATTATAGTTACTAAATTTGGAGATTATCAGCCTTGTAGACCTTCTCTACCTCCTCATCTTGAGCAACAGATGTTAGCTTATAAACAACAATTATTTTCAAGGTAGTCTATATGGTGAGGCAAGACAATCAAGTACCTCATGTAGTTATCTTTCTTTCAGGGGGATGCCAGGTTGCTTAGTGGATAGAGTTATGGGCCTGGAGTTAGAAAGACCAGAGTTCAAGTTTGGTCTTAGATATCAAGTAGCTGTGTAATCCTAGGCAAGTTACTTTACCCCTATTTGCCTTAGTTTCTTATCTGTATAAAAGGGGTAAACATAGCTTCTCCTCTCAGAATTGTTGAAAGGATCAAATGAAATCATAACTTAAAAACAAGTAGCACAATGCATGGAATATAATAAGCAATATGCAAATGTTAGCTATTATTATTGTTGTGTCTTTGGAAACATGAAGAAAATAATTCTTCCAGTTTTGTTTGCTCTAGAGGGGGAACCTTGGAATGTCCTTTCATTTACCTGTAACCTCCTTTGGATTCTGGTTTTACTTAGAATGAAAATATCAAGACTTATTCAGTTCCTGCCAGATTGGGTTTACTTGCTAGTTACTGGCCAAGAGTCACACATTTAAAGCATCAGTATCTACATTAATGTTTATAGAAATTCTAAATTCAGTGATTCTAGCTTCTTTTCTGCCATTATCTTGGAATAAACAGAAGTGGGTCAAATAGGGCTGAAGGTCATTTTGTATCTTACTATGTTGATAAGTTGCTGTGGTTAAAGTTCATATCACCAAAGTAGGAGGAATGACCCATATTTAGCAAAGCTTTGTGATAGAACCCATTTGGCACCACCAATGCTGAGTAAGTGATACCTTTGCCTCCAAAAGTATTTGAACTGTCTTTTAAGATATGGAACAACAAACACACACTGAATCAACCAACAGCAGTTGGCCCACTTTTGACACACAAGTGTGATTTGATTTCCCAACATCATTTGTTAGTGCCTTGTTTGCTGACATGTGAAAGAAGAAGAAAAAACCCTAACAATTTACCTACTATTTAAAGTCTCTTGGTGTCCTAATCACATCAGTATCCAAATTATCCGTCTACAGATCACACTGAAATGTCTATGAGCACATCTTTCTGTACTTCCTGGCAGTGTTGGCCTCTAGCTATTAAAGTTTGGGTTGATAGTTCACACAGTTGAACAACCAGATGCCACTCTTGATAGCTGAAGGAGTGATTTATCAGGTTATGTAGATAGTGCTGTTTGTAGCAGTAACTCCTAGTATCTGACTGCTCTGATTAATGATCGTATATCTTTTTTAGAATACAGACGAGTATTAACATAGATTTCATGGAACTTTATTGTTTAAGTTATCTATCTTGGCAAACTAAGCAGGTAATTGTTCCACTCGGAGTGAACCTATCAATTGAACTACATTTCTGAGCACTGGAACATTTTTGTGAGATAGATATTGGCAGATTCTGGATTAACTTTTGAGTTGAAATTGAGCCTGTTTATAGATGAATGTTCACTTTTGTACATGTCTCCATGACTGTATATTTCTGTGACTGCTTCTGGGTTCTGTATGGTGAATTCCACATTCTGCTTATCTGAACTTTCCTTATAGCTACATAAGCCCTAGATAGAAGGACTTAAGCCAATCTCAGCCACCCTCTAAAATGCCTATCATAGTCATGACTGCAAGTGTTTTGAAAATAAGAGATGTTGATCACACCCTTGTCTGGAAACCCTCCCTTCTGTAAACCTTAAAATTTCCCAGACCCTACTTTATAAGATTGGATTAAGACCATTCCCCATTTGGGCAGTGAACTCTACTTAAAGCAGGAATGTGAGAATTCTACTTTACCTACTTGGGTCTGCCCTAGGGGAAGATAAAGTTGTAAACTCTTTTCTGAACAATGAAAAGTACTTAAACCCATACTTTTCTTAAGCTAAGTACCTATAAAGGTCAAGCAACTTGTGAATTTACAAGGAACAAAGAACTGGAAAAACTTAGAGCTTTCCCGGTGTGAATTACTCAAAAATCCACACCTTCTTAGGTGTGGACTAAGAATAAGCGGTCCTTTAGAAACATCTACAGTGATTGGTAGATGTAAGGACTTAGGGGAGGTGACAGAGAAGATTTTGCCCTTAAAATTAAGAGCTCAGGGAAGAGCTGGGAAGGTATTCTGAAACATTCAGATTGGAGAGACTCATTCTGAGGAGACTGATTCTGAAACATTCAGATGGAGGAGGGAGCTGGTGAAAGCAGCTGAGATGCTGCTGGCCTGGTGTCATTAGAATCCTTGCTTAGACAGATCTTATGGTGAGTTATAAAAAAACTGACTGATTTCTCTTTTAAGACTCAGGTCTAGGCCATATTGGCTTTGAGGCCTTTCATACTTATTCCTTTTTTTACTCTCTCTCTCTTTCTTTGATTACTCATTGTATTGTTAATTAAAATCTCTATAAAACCCAATTGACTTGGGTATTTGAATAATTGGGAATATTTCCCTGGTGACCACCTTATATTTGATTTTAAACCCAAGACACTGTAGTGAAACATATTTCTGCGGTCAAATTTACTCACCCTCTCTTATATCTATCACAATTTATATCTTCCACTATTTTAAGCACTACAGTTTAAGACCTTAACCATTTTAAATCTCACACTTCCCTTTCCTCTTAGTGTTGGGTTGAGACTTGGTCTGGGACTATGTCCCCTTCTTAGACACTTGAGGTCTGATTCCCACTCCCCTCAGCTTTTCCAGGTAACCCAACAAATGCCCACATCTATCATAAGGGACAACAATCTTATTTCCCTATACCATTTGTTGGTGACTTATTATCATATTTAAGAAGAGAAAATTGCTTGTCAATCTATTCTGAAGTAAGCAAAGTGTTACCTGTTCCAATGGAAGAAGAAATTGTTAGGGAAGCATTTCCTACCATTCATATGCTTTTTGCTATTATTTCTTCCTTCATCCATCTCACATAATGAAGTGGTCTGTTCCTTTCTGAGGTTAACCTTTGTAAACCTCAAAATTTCTCAGACTTATGAATGTTAGGGGTTTCCCCCATTGGGGAATCTTCTACTTAAAAAAATTCCCTAGCAGATGGTGAGAACTCAACTTGAGTGTGGGGGCTCCTTGCCTTGGGAATATCTCTACTCCACCCTACTTAGGACTGCTTTAGGACAGAGAGCTCCTTGAGAATAATGAAAAGTACTTTGATCCATGCTTATGGAAGGGACAGGAAGTTCTTTGAGTTATGACTGTTTTAGAATTGATACAATGGGATACTAAGTACCTATAAAGGTGGGGCAACTTGTAAACTACTTAAACCTAAAAGGGTGATAACTTATTCAGAGGTTTTTTCTAATGAAATTTGTCGACACAGCAGCATTTTTTTCCTGACTTACTAAAGAGATTAAAACTACTCAGCTGTGAATTCAAAATGGGCAGTCCTTTAGAAACATCTACAGTGATTGGTAGATGTAAGGACTTAGGGGAGGTGACAGAGAAGATTTTGCCCTTAAAAATAAGAGCTCAGGGAAGAGCTGGGAAGGTATTCTGAAACATTCAGATTGGAGAGACTCATTCTGAGGAGACTGATTCTGAAACATTCAGATGGAGGAGGGAGCTGGTGAAAGTAGCTGAGATGCTGCTGGCCTGGTGTCATTAGAATCCTTGCTTAGACAGATCTTATGGTGAGTTATAAAAAAACTGACTGATTTCTCTTTTAAGACTCAGGTCTAGGCCATATTGGCTTTGAGGCCTTTCATACTTATTCCTTTTTTACTCTCTCTCTCTTTCTTTGATTACTCATTGTATTGTTAATTAAAATCTCTATAAAACCCAATTGACTTGGGTATTTGAATAATTGGGAATATTTCCCTGGTGACCACCTTATATTTGATTTTAAACCCAAGACACTGTAGTGAAACATATTTCTGCGGTCAAATTTACTCACCCTCTCTTATATCTATCACAATTTATATCTTCCACTATTTTAAGCACTACAGTTTAAGACCTTAACCATTTTAAATCTCACACCTTTCTTGTTCAAGTAATCCAATTCCATCCCAACTGCTCTAATATCCATCCAACTGCCTCCTTTATTATTCCCACTTTCCATTATTTTCCATCTCTTCTTGTCTACTGCTGCATTTCCTACTGCCTACAAACATGTCCATGCCTCCCTCGTCCTGAAAGAAATCATTCACTTGATCTCTCATTCCTATTAATTATCACGTTCTCTTATTTAATTACTATCTATATCTCTTCTACTGTTTGTAGACTCCTCAAGAAGACCCATCTATATTGGTGCCTTCACTTTCTTTCTTTTCACTCTCTTCTTAACTCCTTACAATTCTGCTTCCAACTTTAACATTCCACCAAAACATTTCTGCCCACAGTTACTAATGATCTTTGTTGCCAAATCCAATGGCCTTTTGTTAATTCCCATTCTCTTTGACCTTACTGCCTATGACATTGCTGATCACTCTTTTCCTTTGATAACTCCAGGTTTTTAGGACAGCTTTCTAGCTATCTGATCTCCTTCTATGTCTCCTTTGCTGGATCTTCTTCCAGATCATACCCTCTAACCATAGATGTCCCTTAGGGTTCTGTCTTGACCCCTCTTCTTTTCTCTCTCTATACAACTTTATTTTTTAATCAGCTTCCATGGATTCTCAAATTTGCTTATCTAATCCCAAACTCCCTGTTGACATCCACTCTTACATCTCCAATTGCTTTTTAGACATCTCAAACCAAATGCCTCCTAAACATGTTTTTTCCTAAACCCTTACCTTAGAATTGATACTAAGTATTGGTTCCAAGGAAAAAAGAGTGATAAAGGCTAGGCAACTGGGATTGTGACTTGCTTGGAAGTGTCTAAGGCCAGTTTTGAGGCCATAACTTCTTATCTCCAGATCTGGCTCTTATTCACCGAGCCACCTAGCTGCTCCCCTATAAGCATCTTAAACTCCACACATTCAAGACTGAACTCATTATCTTTTCCCTTCCAAACTTTTCTATCACTGTAGAGGTTAACACCATCTTCTTCAGGTTCTAAACTCAGGACTCATCCTGAAATCCTCATTATCTCTCACCCCTCATATCTAACATACTCCCTATGTTTCTAGGATCAAATTCCACATGTTCTATTTGGTACTCAAAACCTTTCATCTTTACTGTAAGCTTTCCCTGACCCCTCTTAATTAAGTGCCTCCCCTCTGTTAATTCCTACTTATCATACATACATACACATATATCTTGCTTTATATATATTTGTTTATATGTTGTCTCTCCCATTAAATTGTAAATTCCTTGAGAGCAGGGACTACTTTTGCCTTTTATTATGACTCCAGAGGGCGATGCAGCAAAGCACT
Source organism: Monodelphis domestica (assembly GCF_027887165.1). Classification (NCBI taxonomy): domain Eukaryota; kingdom Metazoa; phylum Chordata; class Mammalia; order Didelphimorphia; family Didelphidae; genus Monodelphis; species Monodelphis domestica. Next base: position 469,439,024 of record NC_077229.1, on the reverse strand, counting down.
GTGGAGTGCTTAGGGCATGTTGGAGCACAAAGGACAACACAGCCATCCAATGCAGCTGAGGAAGTCTCCAGGTGTAACAACTTTTCGTGCCATTAGACCCAGGCTTCCAACGCTGAGAGAGTGGGACTGTCTTTGTGCATTGGCTTTTCCACTTAAAGCTTCATGCACAAGTGTCTTTGTGCACAAAAACACACAAAGACAATAGTCATCCTCGGTTACCGAGAGACTACTACTACTACTATAAAAAATAATGGAGGGGAGGGACACTATTAGAAAAATCTGAAGGGACTAGTATGAATTAATACAAAGTGAAGTTGGGAAAACAATTTATATAATAACATCAATATTGTAAAGCTAATAAAGTCTGAAAGATTTAGTAACTGATCAACACTATGACCAACCATAGTTCCAAAGGACTCATGATGAAGAGTGCTATACATTTCCAGAGAGAGAACAGATGGAAGCATTTCTTTTCTTCTTCTTAACTAATAGATAATGAGAAAATTTGCTTTGCATGTCTATACATATTTGTAATGTTTTTATTTTTCTTTCCTTCTCAGTGTAGGATAGGGATGAGGGGAAAATTTGGACTTGAAAATAAAAAAAAATGTATTAAAAATAAAAAATCAAAGCTAAACAAAGATATTTATAGTTAGCTTATTCACTGGGTGTGTGTATATGTGTGTGTGTGTGTGTGTGTGTGTGTGTGTGAGAGAGAGAGAGAGAGAGAGAGAGAGAGAGTAAGAGAGAGAAAGAGAGAGAGAGAGTCAATCAGTCTATGAAGAAATATTTATTAAGGGGCAACTAGGTGTAATGGAGGTTTGTAGGTGGTAAAAGAAACAGGATCTAGGAGAGATAGCTGATGCTTAAGATTGGTTCAGAGAGAGGAGAAGGGGTTTGGAGATTTTCCCCCTTCAGCCTTCCCTCCTTAGCTATGGCTGCTCTCCCAGATATTCTCTTATCTTTCTTTCCCCTAGTCCTCCCCCACTACTAAAGCCTAAATGTTCCCTCCCTCTTTAAACTGTTCCACTCACCCTTGATTCAAATTTGGGAAAGGATAACCATTTTAATGTTGATTAATCCAATTAGGCTAATACAAAGGAATGGCTGGCAGGGAAAAGAATGGGAGAGGAAAATGGGGAAAAGGGGATCCCTTCTCTAACTAACCCCTTTCCCCTTCCTCCTTGAGTTTTGGGGGGGGACTCAGGTTTTGGCAGCCTGAACCCCCTGAGAAATAGTCAGGTTGACTGACCCTGGGTTTGGCCCCTTGGCCACAGTTCAGACCCAGGGCAACAGGAGCTGAGGTAAAGTCTGACAGAGACTCCAAATGTCTTTCTCAGGGTTCTCTTCAGTAGTCTTTTCAATTGGGAAATGTTGGGGGGAAGGATATCCAGTCAATTGCAGGAAAAAGGTGGATAACCCTACGGAGAAAGTCTTAACCAGCCCTCTCTCATCAGTTTCTCAAAACTGAGAGACCAACTGCTCTTCAGAAAGGAACCTTCTACTTCTCCTCAAGATTCTAACCTCTTGGGGCCCTTCCCCCAAGGAGGAGAAAGATTTGGCTTGGCACTCCTCCTTTAGTGCCATTCTCTGTCACAGAGGCACAGTGATCTGGAGATGGATGTCCTGGATTAAAATCTGGCCTCAAGATACTTCCTTGCTGTGGGACTCTGGGTAAGTCACTTAACCCTGATTGTCTAACCCTTATTGCTTTTCTGTCATGGAACTGATACTTAGTATTGATTCTAAGACAGATGGTAAGGTTTTTCTTTTTTTTAATTTTTTAAAGCCAAATAGAAGATTTTTATATCTGAACTTGAAGGTAATATGGAACCTCTGGAGTTTGTTGATTGAGGGTTGGATGGGATAGTATGACTTGATCAGATCTTTGCCTTAGGAAAATCATTTTGGCAAGTTGGGGGAAGGTTGGCCTGGAGTGAGGAGAGAGTTACACTTTAGAATAATCACTTCATGCAATGGTATAAAAGGAGTGGAGGGTGAAAGAGAGGTAGGGGCCAATTAGGTGGCTCTAACTGCATATAACTGCAATAATTCATGTGGGAGGTGATGAGGGCTGAAACTTTGCATGGTGGCTGTGTGAGTAGAAGAGGAAAGATGTGAGAGATATTAAATGATAAGCTACATGGGGAGAAAGAGAGAGGAATTGAGGATAATGCTGAGGTTTTAAGTGAATGCAGAGATAGTGTTCCCTTGATAGACATAGGGAACTTTGGAAGGGAAGTAGGTTTGTGAGTAAAGAAAATGATTTCTGTTTTACATTTGTTGTATTTCAGCTGCCTACAGGATAACCAGTTTTAAATAGCTAATAGACAGCTGGAGATGTGCCGCTGGATTTCAAATTCCATTCTAGAAGATCAGAACCAATTTTCTCATGTTGAGTTTCCTATCCTTACTAAAATTATATAAGTCTGCCAATACCACTTGCCAAGAGACATTAGATTTTTTCATTCTTCTCTGACTTAGAAAAGTTAGAAATTCTGGCCTCCTGCTATGAGTTCTTTCAAATTTCTTGTGTGGATCAAAGCTGGAGAGCTGCTGTCCAGAATGATGATTGATTTATGGGGAATGCAATAGAGTAGTCACACCTGTTCTCCCCATCATTCTCAAGACATTATCCTATTGCTGGCTAATATAGCCAAGGCACCTGGGGAGAGGGTCAGTGTTTGAGGCAGCAAAATGCTTCCTTTTCTGTGCCTGTCCACCTTGATGACTAATACCAGTCTCCCTTCACCTTGGAGGAGCAGCACAATATGAAAGCCCCAAGTTCTCTCTTTTGTTGCTTGTTTCAACTGTGTGCTAGACTTCTGAATTTGTTGTCTAACTGAGCCCTAAATATCTGAGATTTTATGGCTTACTTAGGTCTTGGGTTCAAATCTGATCTCAGACATTTCCTACCTGTTGTGGAAGAGGCATGAAGGAAGAAAGAATTTCATGCATTTTCCACAGGCCCCTGTATTAGGGTCCAGTTAAGTAATTTCTAATCCCACAAGTCTGTAGGACAGAATGCAGCATATTTTACTTCCCCATTTGCAGCCAAGGCTACAGGAAGTTGCCATACTATAGGAGAGAAAAAAGAGGACCAGATTTTTATTTTATATCTAGGGAAGTGTTATTCCCTCGTCTGATTTTTACCTTCGTTCTCAGGAATGGATGGAGCCAGGATGGTAGCCAACCTTAGGTACTTGTCTGTTAGGTACTTTCATGAAGAGTGTGGATACAGGGAAGGCCTACATCTTAACGTCTGTCAAGTGTCGCAACCCCGAGTCTCACACTAGGTTCAAGTCCTTAGTATTGGCTTAGAAATGCATTAATCCTACCTGGATTGGTCTTTGATTTTTAGACCTGTGAGCTCTTTTGGCATTATCCAGGTTATCTCTGTGCTCCTTTTTTGATCTCATGTCTAGAATCAGACACAAACATTAATCATAGTCCCACAACAATTATCAATAAATGGCAGGTTCCCATAGTCTAAAGCTGTTTGGGTGCGTATTAATAATAACAGCAAGTATATATATTTAAACTAATATTGTAGAATAAAATTAATATTGATCATATGTACCTTAAGTACATAGAAATGAGAAAAAGGGAAAAAATAAAATAATGTAAAAATAATAATAATAATAAAATAAGGAAAAGAGAAAAAAGGAAAAATTAAATTTAGGAATTCAATGTGTCAAAAGCAGAATAAAACAGTTCCACTTGTCAATGTATAGTTATCTCCAATACATGTATAGGATACAGTCAATCAGTCTCAACAGAAGATGCTCTCTTTACATGAGAACAGTGAATCCAAGAGTCCTTTTCTCCAACCTTTATAGATGTTGGAGTAGTTAACAATATTTGGAATGGTCCTTCCCATGAAGTTTCAGTTGCTCCAGTACGCTTGAAATTCTTAATATACACGTTGTCTCCTGGGTTCAGGTCGTGAAGTGAGAAGTCTAGTGGTCCAGCTTGTACTGCAGCTCCGGATTCATGTAGCTCACGCAGTTTGTGCTGTAATTCCTGTATATAGGAAGCAATAGTAATATCTCCCCCTAATAGCGATGTATAAGCCGGGGAGAAAGGCTTAGCCTGTATAGGCGGATGTCCAAAAAGCATCTCAAATGGTGAGATATGTAAGTCTCCTCTAGGCCTGCTTCTAAGATAAAATAGGGCCAAAGGGAGAATTTCAGGCCATTTTAAATGGGTCTCAGTGCATAATTTTCCAATCATAGTTTTAAGTTCTTTGTTCATCCTCTCAACTTGGCCTGAACTCTGGGGATGATATGGAACATGGAATTTTGGAGTTATCCCCAAGCAAGAATATATCTGGTTTAAGACAGAATCAGTGAAATGACTCCCCCTATCAGAATCAATACGTGCTGGTAGGCCAAAGCGAGGAATAATTTCTTTTAAAAGCACCTTAGCAACAAAAGCTGCTGTGGCTCGGGCTGTAGGAAATGCTTCTGGCCATCTGGTCAGTTGGTCTACTATGACCAAACAAAATTTATATTGTCCAGCCTTTGGCATCGTTATAAAATCTATCTGCAGGTGCTCAAAAGGTGTGTAAGCCAGAGGACGTTCACCAAAGGCTTTACCACGAAAGGCATGTTGGTTATATGCCTGGCAGGTAGGACAGGATGAACACACTTTAGAGGCTATGGTAGTTATACCAGGGGCTATCCATACTCTCTTAACAGAGTCCACGATGCCCTGGGTACCAAAGTGGCCATTATTATGAACAGATTGACAAATTTGGTGATAGAAACTTCTAGGGAGCAGGGGTTTTCCTTCAGATGACACCCATACTCCATTAATTTGTTTTGCTTTAAATTTTTGTTTCCATTTTTCCACTTCCTTTTCATTATAGGAGAGTGATAAATTTAAATTATCAGTGGTTGTTAATGTTAAAATTAATCCAGGTCCTTCTATGGCTGCTAGTTTTGCAGCGGCATCTGCTCGGTCATTTCCTCTAGAGACAGGGTCTGAGCCTCCTGTATGGGCAGAGCAATGAACTACAGCTAGGGCTTTAGGCAGTTTGAGAGCAGAAAGAACTTCATTAATAATTTCTGCATTAGCTATAAATTTTCCAGCTGAGGTTAAAAATCCTCTCTGGAGCCATAGCATCCCGACTGAGTGACAAATGCCAAAAGCATATCTAGAATCTGTATAAATTGTTGCCTTTTTATCCTTGGCAATTATACAGGCATGTTTCAGAGCTATGAGCTCTGCTCCTTGAGCGCTAATGTTAGAAGGTAGTGAAGCTGACCATTCAGTGGCAAATTCTGAGACTACGGCAGCTCCAGTGTAACGTATGCTATCCCTCATAAAAGAGGAACCATCAGTAAATAAAATCAGATCTGCATTGTCTAAGGGAGTGTCCAAGAGATTATCTCGAGGCTTTTCTGCCATGGACACTAATGTTTCACAGTTATGTAGTGGTTCTCCTGAAGTGGGTAAATCTGGAAGCAAGGTGGCAGGGTTAAGAGTTGAACAGCGTTTCAAGGTAATATTTTCACTATTTAATAAGGTTATTTCATACCTTGTAATTCTCTGATCCGAGAATGCCTGTGTTCTATGTTTTACCAATAATGCTTCAATCTCATGTGGGCACATTATTGTTAATGGACATCCCAATACTAAATCAACGGTTTTTGTTACTAGTAAGGCTGTAGCAGCTACTCCTCTAAGGCATGGTGGTGCTCCTGCTGCTACTGGGTCTAGTTGGGCAGAATAATAAGCAATTGGGTGCTGAGAAGGTCCCAAAGTCTGAGTTAAAACACCAGAGGCTACTCCTCTTCGCTCATGCACATATAAAGTAAATGGCTTGTTGTAATTTGGGATGCCTGGAGCAGGGGCAGATAAGATAGCCTTTTTTAGCTCTGATAGAGCTGACAGGTGTTCAGGCTCTAATTTGAGGGGTTCAGGGACTACATCCCTTGTTAGTGCTATAAGAGGTTTAGTAATTTCCCCATAGCAAGGAATCCATTGTCTGCAAAACCCTGTTGCTCCCAGAATTGCTCTTAACTGTTTTTTAGTGGTAGGAGCACTCAATTTTTGAATATTCTCAATTCGCTTGGGAGAAATAGAGCGGGCACCAGCTGTCAGAATGAAACCCAAATATTCTACTTTGGGGAGACACCACTGAACTTTGTCCTTCGAGATCTTATGACCTCTTTTGTGCAATTCCAAAAGAAGGTGTTTGCTATCTTCTTGACATGTTTTTGCATCTGTTGAAGCCAAGAGTAGATCATCTACATATTTGATTAATTTGCTATTTTTAAATGTTATATTGTCTGTGTCTTGGCTCAAAATTTGCTCAAATAAGCTCGGACTTTCGACATAACCCTGTGGCAGCCGACACCAGGTATATTGTGAGCCCTTCCAGGTGAAAGCAAAAATATGCCTGGAGTTTTCATGTATTGGTATGGAAAAGAAAGCTGAACACAAGTCTACTACTGTAAAGTATGTAGCTGTGCTAGGAATAGATGAAATAATAGTATGTATGTTAGAAACTACGGAGTGTCTCTTTATAATGTGATTATTCACTGCCCTTAGATCCTGTATAAATCTATAGATGTGCTTGCCATTGGGCCCTTTTTTTGGTTTTTTAATTGGCAGGATGGGCGTGTTGTATTCAGATTTGCAAGGGATTATTATTCCCTGTTCTATTAATGAGTTAATAACTGGTGTAATACCCTCAATTGCCTCCTTTGAGAGGGGATACTGAGGGATAGAAGGAGGTGGGCTAGATTTAGTTTTTATCTGCACAGGAACAGCAGATTTAAGTAAGCCTACATCAGAAGAAGATGTGGCCCAAAGAGACTCCGGTATATCTTTAGGTATTTCAAAAATGGAAGGCTCTTTTGCCTCCTGGTTTTCCGAGAGAAGTACAGGGAGTAATTTTAAAGATTCCTCTGGTACTTCTAATGATAATGAGCCATCTGGGGAGCAGGTTATTGTGGCTCTGAGTTTGCATAGAAGGTCCCTCCCCAGCAAATTTAAAGGGGAGTCAGGCATCAAAAGGAAGGAGTGTTGTACCTCTAGGGGTCCTACAGACACCATTCTAGGAGGAAGTCTTTTAACTCTTTGGGTTATTCCTGATACTCCCATTACATTCTCTGAGCCAATAGAATAACATTGTAAATCAGGTTTTCTCTTTAATACAGACCAGGAAGCTCCGGTGTCTAATAGACAATCATAATAGGTGTTACCCACCTTTAAGGTAACATGGGGTTCATTAGTATGGGGAGGGCAGTGGATAGGGACAACGGGTAGTAGGACATCAGGGTCCGGGAAATCAAAGGTTGTATCCTCTGATTCCTGTGCCCCGGCCCCCCACCCCCCGGGCACCATCATTGTGTTTGGGATATTCCTTGGGCACCCCCCTGAAGGAAACCTCTCTGAGGGTCATTAGTACCTCGAGTAATTTTTGGACCAGTGCCATTTCTCATATATTGTTGAGTATTATCATTAGAATTTTCTTCAATTTGAGCATTGTCATTAATTTCCCAATTCCTATTTCTATAATTCTGGTTTCTAAAGTTCTTATTTCTATATTCATTATAGTTATTATTTCTAAAACTATTATTAAACTGTGTATTCCTTCCAAACATCTTAAGAAAGGTTCTACATTCCATCATTTTGTGGCCCTTCTTCTCACAGAAGTGGCAAGTAATGGATTGATAATTGGATTTCTGGAGAGGGGCAATTGTCGTTGGTTCATTATCATGCCCACTTTCTAATTTAGTTATCCTATCTATTAAATATTTCATTTTTTTCTTCATTTCCTCCATGTCATCATTATTTTCTATCTCCTTTTCTTCGTTTCCCTTTAAAACATATATAGCTGTTTTTCGCAATTCTTCAAGGTCCATATCTGACCATCTTGGGCATTGTGTTTTGAAATAATTTTTAATTGCTTTGCAAGAATTGTTTACAAAGATTCTTCTAACTTGTCTTAAACTACTCTCTTTAGTTAAGTCCCAATCTAAGTATCTGTCCCCAAACTCGATAATTCTGTCCATAAATCTGGAGGGTGTTTCTTCAGCCTTTTGCTTAATTTTTTCCAGTTCCATCCACTTATCTGTATTGTCTGCACATTCCTTCATGGATGTGAGGATGGCCTCTCTACAACGGTATAGTTGTAGATAATCATCAGGATTGTTATAGTCCCATTCGGGATCCTGAGATGGCCAATGTGCTGCATTACGCCCCCTGGTTTTGTTGACATGAGCAATTATTTTATTTTTTTCACGTTCACTTAAAAAAGCCTGTAGTAAGCTCTCAACGTCCTTGTAAGACGGATTATACTGAAAAAATATGTCTCCCATCTTTTTTGTTACTAGAAAAGGATCTTGTTCATATGTGGGGATATTTCGTGTAAATTCATTTATTTCTTGGGGAGTAAACGGTATCCTATGTCTTAAAGTCACCACATCCCCATTTCGTCCTATTTCAGGTACTTCTCTTAGAGGAAACAGGCCTCTAGTTGAATTTTGCACCTGTGGGTCAGTTTGACAAGAACAGGTTTTTCTAGGAGGACAAGATTTCTCTTGCATTGGAATTTGGTTTTCTGTAGGAGAAGGAACATGAGAAGCTGGGATTGCAGGGGAAGGGTTTTGGGGATTAAATTCAGACAAGATTTGCACTACACGAGAGAAGCAGTCTGTTAACTGGGCTATAGGGAAGGTGTTTTCCATCTCTATTTCAGGGAAGGAAATTTCCTCATTCAAAGGTTCAGAAACAGGTCTGTTTCTGGTAGAGTGGTTGTTTGTCAATTGATCCTGTAAGAGACTTTTTAGATCTTCTAATTGGGCTTGCATTTTATCCTCAATTTTTCTTATTTTTTCATCTCTAAATATAGTATTGAGGATTACAAAAATGACAGTACCTATTAATATAAAAATTTGGAGGTATCCTTCATTCCTCAATGCCCCTACTTCAGCTGCCGTATAATTGTCAAAGAATATAGTACTCATTTTTATATGTATATTTTGTAATTTCACAAAGTACGTGGGGAGCAGGGCAAAGCAACAAACTTTCCACAGGTTTTTTTACAGTAGGTGGCTTCCTAGTCTACAACCCTATACAGGCTAAGGGCCTATTGTATTGTAAATTCTCCTTCTTTACAAAGTGTATGTGGGTGGGTCCCAGCAATCTTCTTTGGCCCTCAGGCTAAAACCGCTAGGACCATGTGCTATCTTCCTTGAGCAAAGCCCACTTAAATTTTTTAAGACTAGAAAGGCCAGGAAACAGAAAAAAAAATGGGTTTTAAGTTAGCTCCCTAGCTGTATTCAGCTGTTTTTTGCGGGCTAGGAGCTCCTAAGAGCTCCTTCTCCTGAGGTTCCTCATTGCTAATCAGTTGATTAGGTAAGCCTGGCCTGCCTCTCAATCTACTGAGCCACCTCCTTAAAGTAAAAGGAGACGGAAATGAGAGACAAAGAGGAGAAGGAAAAAAAAAATCCTGTTGACCCCAATTTAACTTAAGGGGTAAAGGGAAAAGAGAAAAGGTGTTTTATACTCACCTGTTCTGGCAGCTGTGTCTTTAAGCCAAGGTATTTGGTAAAAGGACTGATGGAGTGAGCAATAGGTGGGGTGAAAAGGCAAGAAAATTCAGGAAATTTATTGAGGTTCTAGAAACCTTCCAAGCACTAAGGCAGGGCCAAGAGCCAGAGGGGGTAGCCGGGGTGGGACTTCTCCCAGGTGATTAGTAAGGAGATCAGAAGACTGATAGTTCTTTTTCCCGTAGTGGTTCGCCAAAACTGTAAAGAGGAAATTTTAGGTCTCTGGGAGAGGGTTATAATATTGTAATGGCTAAAATGTGGCTACAAGATTTCTGTAATATTGAACAATGGCCGCCAAGGAATTTACTTATGAAATTCCTAAAATGAACACTCAAGTCAGAATGGAGTTTATGGAGGTTTAATCACAACGGGAGTAGGGAAAAGGAGAGGGAGAGAAGGAGAGAAGAGAAAAGGGAAAAGGGGCTACTCAACCTCTGACCAAGGCAGAGGGAGTTTAGGCCTAAAGGCCCAGGTGGAAAGAATCAGTCCTTAACTCACGTGACCGATCTGAAGGAAAGCTGTCTGGGGGCGTCCTCTCTGTCCAAGCTCCTAACACCAACTCCCCTCGCTCTCTCCACAGGAAGTCCGCGAATTCCAGAGGCTGTTCCCTACCTCACTTCCTGTGTCTCACAAATCCAATGGTGGCTCTAGCTTGGCTTAGGACAGCCCAGGTGGGCAGTTAGTTATTTCTGATTTGTCATTGACTAGCGCATGCCCATGTTGTGTGGGTGTGCACAATTTTTGGGTGCTAGACCAAGATGGAGACTTTTAAAATTCACAATGCAAGACAGAGAGTAAAGAACCTCAGATGTCAATCAAGAATAAACATTTCAAATAGAATGTTCCCAGGAAAGTCAGTTGGTCAGGAGATGAACTGAGAGACTGGCTTGGCTTCTGACCAAGGGGGAGACTTGGAGACCCTGGGCAAGACACTTAACTTTCATTGTCTAGTCCTTACTGCTTTTCTGTCCTGGAGCGAATATACAGCATTGGTTCTAAGACAAAAAGTAAGGGTTGTTTTTTTTGTTTTTTGTTTTTTGTATTTTTTAAAGAAAGAACCAATAAATTCAAAGGAAAGGAAGCAGTCTTCTATAGACAGATCTTCTAATAATAGTGAAGAGTAACAACTGGTGTCCTGACAGTGAGGGAGAAAATAGAAAAAACCATTCAAAGTAGACAAAAGAATTCAAAAAGCACAATCATCTAAAGCCATTAACTATAGAGACAACAAGACAAGAAGAATCCAACAATTCTTGTAAGTCTTATTGATAAAGTATAATACCTGGCACAGTACAAGATGATAATTTATGTCCATGATGACAAGTTTGAATCCAGAAAAATTAAATCAGAATAATAAAGGTTAGAGACCCAGTCTTGGAGTCAGAAAGACCTGGGTTCAAGTCTCACCTCTAGAATCATGGGCAAGTCAATTAATTCCTTAATTTCTCAGGAAAATCTCTAAGGCTCTAAGTTACAATTATAACACATACTGCTAAAGAGTTGTTTTTTTTTAACCTTGTGTTTCCTACATCAATGAAAGCTATGAAATGGAATTCTTTGTTCTCTTTGAGTTTACACTTGTGAAAGGGAATCCTTTATTCTCTTTG
>NC_077229.1:465648754-465651254 GCF_027887165.1 Monodelphis domestica | reverse complement strand
GACAGTCTGAGTTCATGGGGAGAGGGGGCAGAGCCTGAGTAGGAGGAAGGACAATGAGGATGCAAAAGAGACATGCTACCTCAGCCATGTGGAACTACTCAAGCAGCCAGAGACAGTATGGAAAGAATTAAAGAGACTAGTCAAAATAAAATCAAGTCTAGTTATAAACAGGATTACTCAACAATCCCCTGCCCTGGCACAGGGGATCCAATATATGGCATATCACAATTTAAGTTTTTGTTGAAAAGTCTTTCTAAAGCCAGTCACTTTTCTCGCTTCTTAATCTTTTGAAATGAAGACAAATGAGACATTTTTGGTACTGTTATAAATGTGGGTGCCTTTGAAATGGAAAATGTCAGGGTCTAGGCTACCCCAAGTACAGAGGGATTGTCTTCACCAGAAGGCATTGGGTCCCCGAACTAGTCCAAGTTTAGATTTCAGAAGTTGTGAACTTAAATGGGAAAAATTACATCTTCACTCCAAATTAAATTGGTTCTGATTCTATGTATTTTATTTTATTGGATGCATTTAAAATCTTATTTTGATCAAAGGTCCCTAGACTTCAGTAGACTGCCAAGGAAGGCAAGACCAACACACCCCTCCAGATAAAAAGATTAAAGAGATCTAGGCTATTGTATTCTGGATAACATTTCATTGGCACCTTTTTTTCCTACCTTTTGAGACTCTTTATATTAGCAACCCCCAGCAATTTGTAGTTAAGAGTTGCCTTTTGTCTCCTGTTGTTGGCTACTTTGAGGAAGCTCCTTCCTTCTAAAAAAGGTTGCATGACATCTTTTGCTTTTAAAATTAGAGTGAATTCAAAATTAATTTTGTTCTGAGAATTTTTTGAGAATTTTTGACAACCTTGGGTATAATTGGAGGCACCCTGGGGTGTTGAAACTGGAGTTGGGAATCATGACTCTAGTGTTATGAGACAGAAAGGTTGGTACTTTTAGTTGTGAGAGTGTGGGGTGGAGGAAGAAATGAGAGAAGGAAACCGCAATTTAGTGTGCTTTTTTTCCCCCCTGAATAACCATAATTTCCACCAAAGATGTCTTTCACCCCAATGAGTTTAAATTACTTTACAAACATATTTTTACATAATGTAGCAGGTTTTGACAGAAAGTCCCGCCCTGAGTGTCTATCATTAAGGTATGGATGTCTCAAAGTCAGAAAGATGCTCTAACATTATTTTTTTGTTCTTCATTTCTTGCCTTTGGGAAGGTAATATATCCATTATAGGTTAGGGCTTTAAATGTGTTGAATTACTGATTCGTTTACAAAACCTACCCAGGGTGAATATTAGTAGTTTGTCAATCATTAAAGATGAAAAGAAAACTCTTTCTGCATATGAAGAGTTTCTCTAAATCTGTCTTCTCTTACCATTCACTAGTCAAGTCCTTTATAGTGCCAGGAACACAGTGTGTCCTTACTAACTAATTGCCTTATTAATTGACATGATCTAGAAAAACAAAGAGGACTAGAGATATAATCAAAGAAGCTAACCTTTAATAATTTTCAGTGGATTTCTATCATTGAACAAGCTTCAAAAACTGCATTTGCATCACACTGCCACATAAAATAAAAGCCTGAAACATGTTAGATTAACTCATTCATCCATTCATCAAATATTTATTAGATGACTAGTAAGTGCCTGAGACTGACAATCAATCTCTCAACAACCATTTATTAAACATCAACTATGTGCTGGAGATAGAAAGACAAAAAAGAAATAGTAGCTGCCCTTAAGAAGCTCACATTCTATCCAGGAAGTAATACATGCCCATTTAAGTTGATAAAGTTTATACAAAGAAAATGAAGATAATTTCAGGGGTTATGAAGGACTAACAGCTTGGGAATCAGGAAGGACCTTGCCGAGAATGTGACCCTTGAGATGAGCCTTAAAGGATGTTAAAAGACAGAGGTGAGATGGGATTACATTTCAGGCCTAGGGAATAGTCCATGCAAAGACAAAAGATGGGAGATGGAGTGTTTCATGTGTCAGATTGGCTAGATTCTGGAGAACATGAGCTGGGAAGCTAGAAATCTGAGAATGAGCCAACTTATAAAAGGGCAAACAGAGAACATTATGTGTTATCTTAGAGGTAATCAGGAAGCACTGGTTCTTTTGGCCAGAGAGTAGCATGGTCAGAACTATGTTTGGGGATGGTTGGTTGATTATTGTCTTTCATACTGGAAGAGAACCATAAAGACATTATTGAGTGATGTCTTTTGACGCCAGCATAAATTGGATTCAAATGAGAAGTAAACTGAGTTGTCAGCCTCACTCTCTCTTCAGAGACATCTAAATCCAATGACAAAGCAAAATCAGGATGACTATCAATGACTTGGAATGCAGTGGATACCTTGGCATCTTCAATGTCTAACCAAGCTCAACAGTACCTGCTTCCACCATCACAATGAAGATGTGATGTGATATATGAAATTTAGGTACTATGATAAGGTGAATCTAAGTGACTAGGAGGATGGTAGTTCCCTG